>NW_026781728.1:0-195240 GCF_030144855.1 Hypanus sabinus | reverse complement strand
AGCTGTTTCAAGTAGAGTAGTTATGGTTGTTTCCTGAAAGTAAACCTAGTTTCGCAACAAGTTTTGAATGGTGAAATTAAGAACAGAGGCTGAGGAGCAGAAAGCGGAGGATGAGTTCCGAGTAAAAAGGCTGGAGTCTGGCGAAACAGAAAGGCAGAGAGAAGAACCAGCAAGTCAGAGGGAGGAAAGTGAAACACAGAGGCAGTTTGAGCTGGAAAGGAAAAGAGTATTGCAGGCAAGGGGACGAGTGATAAACCCAGTCGCGGGGTTCAAGGTGAGTCAGGAGATTAAGTTGGTGCCCCCATTTGAGGAAACGGATGCCGACAGGTATTTTCTATATTTTGAGAAAGTCGCTGTGAATCACAACTGGACGAAGGAGAAGTGGGCTGTTTTATTACAAAGTCTACTTAAGGGGAAGGCTCAGCAAGCTTATTCAACGTTGTCTGCGGAAGACGCAAGGGGTAACGATGAAGTAAAAGGGCCTTTACGTAGGACTTAATAGTTTGTTCCGGAGGCATACAGGCAAAGGTTCCAAAGTTTGAGGAAGCCGTGGGACCGCACTTATCTAGAATTTGCTCGTGAGATGCAGATGTACTTTGATCGCTTGTGCACCTCAAAAGGGGCAAGTGAGGATATTGCCAAACTGAAACTGTTGATACTGATTGAACAGTTTAAAATTTGCGTCCCTAAGTGTATGAGGACGTACTTAGATGAAAAAGCGGCAGAAACCCCGTCCGCTTCTGCCAAGTTAGCAGACGTGTATGCCTTAATCCACAATGTAAACTTTTCCCTGAGCCAGGGGTAGTACCGATAATGGAAGGAGTCCACCGGCTAAGTCAGAACGTAAACCGGGGACGAGCGGGAAAGGTAAGGACGAGAAGCAGTCATGAGGGAAATTCTCCAGTTTAACGTGTTTTCACTGTGAGAAAGCCGGGCACATATCATCTAGGTGTTTCGCTCCAAGAAGAGATAAAGGAAAAGGAAAGGCGACAACCCCGACTGCCTGCATTGAGCCGGTTAAGATACCACTAAGGAAGGAGGTGTCAGACCGAGTTCAAGGAGGGCGCGAAATGTTTATTTCGAACGGGTTGGTATCTGTAAAGGAGGGGTCACCCGCGGTTCCAGTGAGAATCTGGAGAGATACTGGGGCTTGTCAGTAATTGATCCTAAGGAATGTGTTGGAATTCAGTGCTGAGACGGAGAATGGTGAAGTGAATGTGATAAAAGGTATTGGAAAAGGAACTTTAGGTTGACATTTTGCAATAAAGAAAAACGTTGACTTATTGTCAATTATTGTAGAAGGTGTCACAGGTGCCAGGTAATGGGAAAGCCGAATTAGGCCAACCCAAGGGCACCCCTTTGACCGATACCTGAGTTCGGTGAACCATTTTCCAGAGTCATTGTGGACTGTGTGGGACCATTACCAAACAGCGCAGCTGGTCGTCAGTATGTGGTGACGATAATGTGTGCTGCCTGTAGGTTCCCGGAGGCTCTGCCTCTTGGCAGCATAAAAGCAAGCGTTGTGGTAAAGGCACTCGTCATGTTTTTCACCATGGCAGGGTTACCTAGGGAGATTCAGTCGGATCAGGGGAGTAACTTCACGTCCCGCACATTCCAGCAGATAGTTTCTGAGCTGGGAGCTAGACAAATTGTGTCCTCCGCATATCACCCGGAGTCTCAAGGGGCTTTGGAGCGGTTTCACTCGACTTTGAAAACCATGATTAACACCTACTTTCAGGAGAATGACAGGGACTGGGATGACGGATTGCCGCTATTGTTTTTCGCTGTGAGGGACACTATTTAGGAATCGCTGGGGTTCAGCGCATTTGAGCTCGTTTTCGGTCATATGGCCAACGGACCTCTGACCTTACTCTGAGAGCAGTGGTGTAACCAGATAGTGCATGTCTGTGTGATAGACTATGTTCTGAAATTCCGCGAAAGGCTCAGTAAGATATGCGACCTTCCAAGGAAAAAATTACAAGACTCCCAAGTCAAAATGAAGCATTGGCATGATATAAAAGCACGTAACAGGTGTTTGAAGTTGGTGTAAGGTCCTGGTTTTGATTCCTTTATTGACAAACCTTTCCAAGCGAGATTCCAGGGTCCATACGAGGTAATTATGAAGATTGACTCTTTGAACTATGTTATCAAAACTCCTGGTAGACACAATGCTAATTAATTAGTTCACTTAAATATGCTCAAACCCTATCATGATTCTGAGATAGTACCAAACAGTGCTGTCATGAAAACAAATGAGGCTGTGGAATCTGATAATGAGGGGCAAGAACATTTTAGTTAGTTAAATAAAGTGGCTGCCAGACTGGAGAATTACGTTATTTTGACCAACTTTACTGAGAAGGTCTGTCACTTGGTGTCTACACAAAGAACGCAGATGAGAAAGCTAATTAACCGGTATAAGGATTTATGTCCAGATGTAAGACTGCATCCACTTACCCCTGGGTTTGAAAGAGCCTGGACTTGTTTCCTATTTTCTCACTCTGTATATATAGCTATATTTTATTGCTAACCTGTTTCCATATATTTGCATTCTATAGTACCGTATTGCTTAGTTAATAATAAAGACTATTAGTTTATAGCAATACCAGGTTCCAAAGTGTTTTCCATTTCTGCTGGTTCTTTAACCCGGTCACAGGGTACGTGACACGTGTCCCTGTGAGACAAGCAGGGGAGAAACTGTCTCGGAAAAACTGAATGTTGACTGCCGGGTCATTCAACTTTGGGGACTCCCCGGTACTTGGATGTTGGTAGAAAAGATTGATAGAGAAGATGTTGAAGGGGTAAGATGTGCTTTTTCTGTTGCCGAGTTTGATGTGGGTTTATTCCAAGAGCACTCGCACAGGATCCGGGTGACTGTGGACACCCCATTCAGAGACAGGCGGCGGCGGCTGGTGCCAGCTGGGGAGGAGCTAATGACGAAGGACCCTGCACTGGCGCTTGCAGACCCCCGGTTGCCGTAACTACTGTGTACAAATGCCATCAAATAAGGCTTAGGCGATTTTCTGTTTCAGGATTAGGGAACAGGGTTGGGCCCTGTTGCGTTTATCAGCCGAAGTCTGTCATCCTCTGAGCAAAACTAACCCACACACAAGTTGTAGTTCCTGGCATTGGAACGGGCTGTGGTGGATAAGCTTTAATTATCTATATGCTTCCAAGTTTGCGGTGGAGACGGACAACAATCCCATAACTCATAGGCTGACCTCTGCGAACTTAGCTGCAACAGGCCATCGGTGGTTGTCGGCGTTGTCTGCCTGTGATTTCAGCCTGAAGCACCGGCTGGGAATTAGGAACCAAGTTACCAATGCGTTTTCCGAACGAGCGCAAGAAGGGCTGGACAGGGAGGGAGAGTTGGAGAGCAAGTGCAAGCATGTGCCAGTATTCACTCTCGGGGAAGGCAGAGGAAAGGCAAGGACGCGATCGAGCAGAAGATCATTTCTGAGGTTCAGATGGTGTCATTCCACAAGCATACTGTAACCTGACTGCTCTGAGGAGAAAGCGTTTGCCAGAATTCAGCCCTGTGGAAGTGGCGGCCGCTGAACGAGATGACCTGAGCATTGGTACCATTTGGTCAGCGATTGCGAAGGGAGACATGACCCAAGCAGACAAGATGAAACATTCCGCTGTGTCTCTACTACTGAGAGAATGACCAAAGCTGGAGTTGAGAAACCAGATCCAATACAGGGTCATGTCACCTACGGACCGGCCTCGGAGTTTCCAGCTGGTTCTGCCTCAGAAGTATGAGAGGATTGCGCTGAAGTCGCTTCATGATGGGTTTGGTCATTTGGGATGTGAAAGAACCATTTCTTGTTCAGTGATCGGTTCTACTGGCCCCGAATGAAGCCGGAGGTTGAAGAGTACTGCAAATAGTGCATTCGATATATAGAAAGGGAGAAGTTGACTACGAGGTCCGCTCCGGTGTCCCACTTGCAGAGGACGAGGACCCTTGACCTCATGTGTATGGATTTCCTATCAATAGAGCCAGATGCCAGCAACATGGCGAATGTCCTAGCCCATCACGGTTCACTACTCTAAATATGAGTCAGCCTTCCGTAACAAGAATCAGAATACTTGCACAGTGGCCAAAGTGTTATGGGAGCGGTATTTCATTTATTAAGGAGGATATATAATCGACAGGGACGGGATTTCGAGAGTAGGTTCATACATGAGTTAATACGCATGCTTGGAATCGAGAACTACCTCCTGTCAGCAGCAGAATGATTCCACCGTCCTATCTGTTTAACGGGGCCTTGCTAAACATGCTGCAACCTTGGTAATCAGCAAAAACAACAAGTGGCGACAACTTACTGTGCATCTGGTCCACTGCGATAACTGTATCCGAAATAAAGCTACCGGGTACTCGCCATATTACCTAATGTTTGGGCGCGAGGAGATTCTGCCCGTGATCCTCTGTTTTAAGACTGGCAACGAAGATCTACCGCAGAAGACTTATATGACGTGTGTGTCCGACTTGAAAAGGGAGCTAAAAAAAAGCTTATAAATTAGCTGAGGTCTCGGCTACCGAGCAGAATCAATGAAATAAGAGGAGGTATGATCAAAAAGTTGGGATCTCCCAACGTATAACTTACGACCGATTCCACATAATGAATTTGGCGCTACCAGGGAAGCATAAGTTGTCTGACTACGCCCTGTGTGATGGAGAGACCAACGCCAAACTTACCAGTTTTCTGCGTGTCACCGGAGGATGCGAATGGACCTGTCAGGATTCTGCATCGGAACTACCTTCTACCTTCTACCTTCTACCTGTGGCAAGAGGTGTATGTTAACACAGGACCTGGCCTGGACCATACACCTAGTAAGAGGACTGCGGCAACGTGCAGAGACTGAAGGACTCGGAGGATGAGGGACAGTTGTTGTGGTAAATGCTGCCTTATGCCAACTCCCCAAAAACTGAGGAAGAAATTCAGAGCCTTAGCCTCGCAGAGGCAGGTGACATAGGGGCTGGGGTGGGGTGTGGGAAGAATTAGCAGTGCTCTGGTAGGCTTGCAGATGGATCAGGAAGGGATTAAGGGGATTCTAGACTAACTGGGGATGAAGCTGAGCAGAGAGATTCGTTTTGAAGGAAGGCACGATTGATAAAATAGGGAAGTGCTCGTCATACACAGCGGAGGTGCCCCAAAGGGTATCTGAAACTAAATAAGTAGTTGATTGGATAAGGATGTCTCAAAGAATCAGGAGACCCCCAGTAAGCTTGGACATTGTAGCACCGGGGTATCAGAGTGCTACGACTATCCCTCCAGTGAGATATGTCACTGCACTTTTAAAAATGGACTGGGAGTGCTGACATCACGAAATCCATTTGAAAGCGGTGTTATTAATATGAGATGACAAATTGTTTCCAATTCAGGAGGACATGACTATTTTGGTATGGGGAGAGTGTAATACCCCAGTTCTTACTTTTACTGTTATGCTGTATGTGTTTCATATTGGCAGTTCTATAAAAGCAGCTTGTGTTCAGTTTGTACCGCTTGTTTTTTGAACATAAGAGATGAGGAGACATGAGCGCCATCCAATTCGGATGGTCGAATTAAGGGGAGCTTTCTCTGGTGAGGGACACTCAGGTTGGTCTTGGGCTTTTGATCGAGAAGTGATGAGGAGAGAAGACGCTGGGGAGGACCGGTCGAAGCACCGGGTGGGAGACCCGTTTGTTCGAGATGGATTGCGAGCGACGTTCGGAAGTTTGTGTGAGCTTTCACGTTGACCGAAGGTCCGGTGCGTGAGTGACAGAGAAGTTCCAGCTGAGCCACGGCTTGTGCACATATGACTGCTTAATTTAGATTGGGCTTTTTCTTTTTGATATTCTTTACTAACCGTTAAATTAAGTTATGATTCATAAATATAACTTCGTTAATAGTTTGCAGCGTACAGTCCGTTGTTTCGTGGCGTTAATTTATAACAGGTAGTAAATTACACAGCATCCAGACAACTCGGGGACTGGGGTGGGCTCGGGCCGTCTCAATCTCACGAGTTTGGGGGGAATTGAGAGTCCCTTCCTTAGACTTACGCAGCCAAGGATACCAGAGTGTTTCAACTATATATCAGTGCATGTACACTGACAAACAAAGATCTGAACTTTTAAACGAAATAGGGACTTAAAGTTGCAGGGACAAAAAAGCGTCGTCGGTAAGCAGGAGCGGTTTCTCATCCGCCTGTCGTTTTTTTTCTTCCAAAGCACAGGCGAAATGTCTTTAAAATTTCAACGAAGTGCACGAAAGTAATAGATGTACCACGCCATCAGTTTCCTCTCGATGGAGAGAAAAAGTGTATGAAGAGAAAACAAATAAATTTGAAGCGTATTGCAGCCCCTTCGGCCCACAGCCAACTCCAGAGAGGGTCTAGAAGTTCCTTAGCGCACAGCGCTCTATTGCGCTAAGCTCCTTTAACCTGGATCACAGTGGATTTGCCTCATTCAGGACCAGGACATAATGGTGGCAAGGGCCGAATAGTTCAGAAAATCAGGTAAAAATGTGCCCTTCAAAATGCAGAAAGAGGTGGAGTGGAAGCGAAAAGAAAAGGAGTTGTGAAGGTTGACAGAATCTTGCTGACTAATATAAACTGATGAGCATTGAGACCAGGCGGACCTCACCGTGCTGATTTCGGAAGCGGAAATAACAGAGGAAATAGCAGAGGAAATAACAGATGCAGAACGGAACTTGTCTCCATTGGCAGAGGGACGGAACTTCAGAGAATCTTGTGTGGAAAATCTCCCAATATTGGAAAATTACAGCAGAGACATGGAAACTGCGAGAACGGAATAAAGCTCCAAATGAGGAGTATGACGGTGTAGAATGGATGCAGGAGGTTGAGCTGAGGAGATCAATGAAGTAAATACAAGAGACAGAAATGAACTGAATCAAAATTCCACACTACGGACAGGATACGATAGAAAGGACAGAGCGGGAATTTCCCCAGGTGAGGAGTCAAGGGGCGGGATAATTTGGAACTGTGACAGGGAGAATATCCTTAAGAAAATGTAGTGAACGCTTGTGAGTTTTCTCCTAAAGTTCCGCGGAAAACCAGACTTTGAAATACTCCATAATAGGCATTTTCAATATCATGTCAATGAGATTAGAGGCGGAAAAATCAAGAACTTCTTAGTAGGAAAATACTAGCCATAATATCTCATTAAGCAATAGCTTCTGCTTATGTTTCAGATGTCCACCCGGTTTTCCGCCCATGTTCACAGTGTGAGCGCCATTCCCCAGATATTACCCAGGAGGCTATGCTCGATTTACCCGATTTCGTTCTCCCGGAACGCTTTCAGTTAGGTGTCCTTTATCAGAAGGCTTAGAGGAGTACAGCGGGTGAGTTTTTGTGTAATGTGTATCTAGCCCAATTTTTAACCGAAGAATGCTCAGAAGTGGAAGGAATAGACAGGCTTCGTAGTTGACAGATGGTACTGGAGAGATTTCACTCGGTAGCTGAAGGTGGACGTCCGCGGTGGAGGGACGTCATGACTGTGCTGTGATGACTGACAGATCGCGGAACTCTGGAATCATGGGAAAGATTTGGAGGGGACCCTGGAGCGATTTGGATACAAGTGCATTGCATAATAAATTCAGCGTTCTCGACTTAGTTGTGCCGTTAGTCATTAAAACAGTAAAACACCTGTCTTCAATTTATCCCTCAATCTGCTTTTACCGTTCGTGCCTTATTAACCGTCTTTTGTTACCTTCTTCGCTGTTTCCACATCGCACCCCTTATCACTTCATTTCTTGAAGATTGAGATCAGTTCTCTTCATATTGGTGTGGGAATGTCATTGGGGAAATTCCGGTTAACAAAATTTAAGTATATACAGCCGGGAATGCCGTTCATCTAAGCGAATAAGGAGTCAGGGTGGTCTTCTGACGGGGACGTCATGTCTCACAAATGTGACTGGAATTTTAAAGGAATAATCTCGGCGATTTAATGAAGCAGGAAGGGAGATAGAGTTCAGATGTGCTTTAGTAGTGTTTCTAACTAGGCGCTCAGTGACAGATACAGGGACGCCGAGAGGAATTGGCAAACTAGTCACAATATTAGCTTGGTAAATGGATGTAAGTGGTAGCGTGCGAGCATGTCTCTCCTCTCGGACGCCGGCAATAGGCGGTGAGAGTAGATTTGCTACTGGGTCCTTTATTTTTTTTAAAAAACTGTATGTGAAACAAAATATGACAATGCACATTGTGAAATAAAATTCTGGGAGGACAAATAAACCTTTCCAGGGTCGATTTCAGTTATAACCTTGCAAACCTAGGACATACCTCTCTGAACGCATCGGGGCAGTACAGCTAAACTGTTTTTGTTATTCTTGCATTGCTCACCGAGGCTTTGAGTGGAGGTATTTCGACTCGGTCTCACAGCTGCATGGAGCACTGGTCAGAGCGGACAGAGAGCAACGGGTGCAATTCTGATTGTCACGCCCTGGGAAGGATGTTATAAGAACTAAGCGATGGTAGATTAAAATTCATCAGTTTGTTTCCTAACTGTGGAGACTGGGATAAACTATAAGGGGATAAACTATAAGTTTGAATATTTCAAATAGAAAATAAGGTGAAGGACCCTTGTTGAAGTTTATACAATTAGGAGGAGGGATATATTGTACAGATAGCCAACAGTTTTGTCTTTTCCTACGTCGGCAGTGGCTCAAAAGTACAGGCACATGCATACACAGGTCAGAAGACATTCTTTTTTAACCCAGGACTGCGTGGTTATGTCTATAGCAGACGCGCTCGATGCAGGTGATAATAAAATAATGGAAACGTGTCTGGAATGCCCTTGGTTAAAGGAGGTAGCGAGGGATACGGGCTGTATTATGGCTCCGAAGATTGGCATAGTTTGCCTTCGTCGAGCTGGGCAGAATCTATGCAATATTGATCCCCGCTGAAATCTACAAGAAGGTGGTTGAGTCACAGCGCTTACCGCAGCGAATCTCCTCTTCCAGCATAAAAGTAATTGCGATTTCTCCTGCTTTATCCGAGTTACCCTGCGGCCAGAGGAGCCCTGAGTGTCAAGGCAGCCGTGAAACGGAAAGAGTGAATGAAATCAACTGAGTGATCAGATACCGGGAATGTTGATGACGTCACGGCTAGCAAGGGCGCCGCTGCACGGAAATGGAGTTGAGTGGTATTTTCTTCCAAGTGAATTTAATAGCGGGACTCATAATATTAAACACGTAAAACCCGGATGCACATCGCGACCCAATGACGCGTGCCCGATGCGGAGAATTAGTGGACTTTCGACCTTTGGGAGTATATGATTTGCTTTACCTGTGCCTTTTAATCAATATTAAAAACAAAGTCCAAGGAGAATTTAACACCCCCCGCCGCATGTCTTCTCTAAACTTCGCCTGGGTCGCTGTATAAATGCAGGTGTTCGTGCCGGAACTCAGGTACATGACCATGTAGCTGGCTTCAGTGGCGACGTAGGCAGTGTCGGTGTAATCTCCGTCGTATGCGCGGTTCCTGTGAGTCTGGTGGTCAGAAAGCTCACGAGTGACCGGTAGCCACAACAGGATGAAACTGCCGGACACACTAAAGAGCAAAATGATGGATTTTCCGGCGGCTTTCCATCTCCGGATCCTTCTGTGTTTGACTGTTGTGACCGCGCAGTCCGCGGCGCACTTTACTGGCTAATAAAATGCGCCTTACTGTCAGACAGTTAAACAGGGCTATCAGAAGAAAAGGTAATATAACCGTTAAAATACTCCCGCAGAGAGGAGAATGTGACTCCCACAGGAGACGTCTTGAACCACGAACTCGGCTGACAGCCCCATTGAATACCGTTAACTGCACGCACGGGTTTAAACTCAAATAGATACGGGACGTTCTGTAAATGCACCAGGAGCGCCACGGTTATGATGCTGGCAACAGCTGTCCTCACTGTGCAATATTTCGCTTTGAGCTTCTGACAACAGATCGCTACAAACCGATCGACAGTGAACAGGACAGTGAACCAGACCGAGCTTTGCAGGCTGGTTGAATTGAAGTACATAGCAACCTTACAGGCGGATGTATAGGACAGGAAGGATGTTGGAAACTGGTATGTTATGATATGATATCCGATTACACAGAACAATCATCACTAGGAGATCTGCCATTGCCATGGCCACCATGTAGTGGGATACTACATTTGGAAAGTCCACAATTCCCGCGGAAGAGGACAACCGTTGTCAGTAGGTTCGCTAGGAAAAGAGACACAAAATGTGAGTTACAAACAGGGAAGTGTTATACTCGAATAGTTTCAGAAACGTCAATCAATAAATGAGCGCTTAAACTTGCATATATCTGCCATGTTTGATCACATTGATTATAATCTTAAAGGTGTGATAGGGAGAAATTAATTCCAATCTCCAGCTGGACACCGCATTCTTGTGCTAGCTATATTTCCTAGAATTCCCAACTAGTATGGGAAAGATATATAATCAATCAAGGGTTGGGTTTGATTGGAAACCCAGAAAAGGGGGGAGGGAAGGAGGAAGAGAGCGAGTGAGCCAGAAAGATTCCGGAGAGAGAGAGAGAGAGAGAGAGAGAGAGGGAGAGAGAGAGAGAGAGAGAGAGAGAGAGAGAGAGAGAGAGAGAGAGAGAGAGAGAGAGAGAGAGAGAGAGAGAGAGAGAGAGAGAGAGAGAGAGTGGATTCAGCAAATTGCAGCAGTTCTTAGAATCCGCAAAGTTCCAACAATTCATACTGTTCTACTGCTACTTCACCAAAAGTTACATCACAAAATATATTTCAATCCGGAACAATACGCAGCATCAAATTTATGCTGACAGTGATCAGCAGCAGAGAGGATTGTTCTCTCTAAATTTCAGCAGCATCGTCTCCGATGAACTTTAGAGGCGGCGGGGGATGGGTGACAGTGAACTTGATCCTGCATCAGCGTATAGAGCGGAGACGACCCGTTCAGCAGCAGTAGTCTTGCGTGTCTCCGCAATGCGTTGGTTTCGCCTATAAAGAATACCCAGTGAAATGTCTGTTAATGGAAGACCATCCTAACATTTCAGTCAGAGGATATGTCGACGTACCTGAACACCGAAAGCTGCGAGAATGGGGTAAAACACAATTACTACATGTCGGATTGTTGGTAGAGCCATTTTTCAGGTATTGTACACAATGTGCTGCATTCCTTGCACTAAGCGCCACTCGCCTACCTGCTGCTCTCGTTGCCCTTTTATACTTTAATCTAGACCCCTGTTAAAACAACAACAACAACAATAACAACAACAGCATCAAAGGTCGCACAATAACTCGAGTTAGTTACAGTCAGTTAACAAACAATGCGCCGTTTCTAATTCTATGCTCTAAAGGCGCCACAGGGAATACTTAAAGTTCAGTCCATAACACCGTATAGCAAAGTAGACAATCGAAATCTTTTAAAGCTGTTGCACGCATTCCGAATTGAAACGTCAGTCATTACCCATCACGTACTTCTATTTTTGCCTTCACATTCGTTTTATTTGTTATTAACTGTTTTTATCTCTCTCCATATCTCTCAAAACAAAGGGTAACTTTGAGTTACTGAAACTAATTTATACTGAAACTGATTTATACTGAAACTAATCCCACATCAAATGAACATTACATCGGACTTGAACAGTCTTGTTATTTGCCTAAAGTCATAGCAGATCGTACAGATCTCATCATTTGATTCTAACTTTAACCATACTTCTTCAGTCACAATGTACTCAGCAGCCCATTGTACAGACATGATTGACAACGACATCACGAAATATATGAAGTATCCATTGCTTGTTAACACTGAAGGCTAAAGATCTCCTTAATGACCTCTATGACAAATATTACCAATACCGAATGGCTTTTCTGGCTCCGAATAAGGTTCAATAAACGGCAGTGCATATTATGGATCATTATTGGCTCCTCATTTCCATCATCAGAATCGGAACCAGCATCCCGATTACTATCTCCAGTAAATGTCGTGCAATGTGGGTATCGTGCAATTTGTACAAAATGCACTAAAATAAACAAGACAGGTAGCGCAAAAAGAATGCAAAGAGTGATGTAGAGTTTTATTTTTAATTTAGAAATGTTTAAAAATGATTTAGAAAGCCGATGCTTGAAGAGAATAAGCTCAAATATGAGGCTGAGCGAGTGTTTTCGTGGTGCTGATGACAACTCCCTGAACTCTTACATAGCCATGGACACGGATATGAACAGAATATATTGGGAAATTTAATATGGGAGAGACCTCATCATGATGCTGTGAGGCAGGAAGCTGGGGATATATATAGGAACGGATGTGCTCAGGAAAGGCCCAGCAGAAATGTGAAGGTTGTTTAGGGTGTCATTGCTTAGCGTTGTAGGAAGGTTTGATCCACTGAGCTAGGGAAAGGATGGTTACTCGAAGGAGTTACGGCTGTGACGAGATGCGGAATATCCACTCCCGTGGAAGAAGAAGCAGGCTTAAAACTAACGAAGCAGAGATTTTCAGTGATGGTTCTGGAGAGTTACAAAGTCGCCGAGAAGGAGCTAAACAATGGACATAAGTGCATTGGCGAGGGAGAGAACAAG
The DNA here is from genome assembly GCF_030144855.1 of Hypanus sabinus. Classification (NCBI taxonomy): domain Eukaryota; kingdom Metazoa; phylum Chordata; class Chondrichthyes; order Myliobatiformes; family Dasyatidae; genus Hypanus; species Hypanus sabinus. The sequence goes on along the minus strand of NW_026781728.1, from coordinate 182,696 downwards.
AGGACAAGAGCCTCAAAGCGATGATGGATACAAGAGGAAAGAAACATGTGCCTGGAGTCGGAGGACGTAGTGGAGGTCGTTAATGAATGATTTGCTTCAGCACTCACCAGTGCAGAGGATCCCAAAAGTTTTTATGCCGTGGACCAGTCCTATTAAGCATGTACTCCATTGGCCACAGAGTAGGAATCCAGGGAACTTGATGAATGTGGGGGAAGCGTGGACAGGCTGATATGCTGGAATATGTCAAGGTTTCGAAGGAAGATGCATTGGAGATTCTGAAGAGCATCAGGATAGATAAGTCCCCGATGGTGAAAGGAATACAGCACATGTTACTAATGGATGCCTGGGAAGAGATTGTTTCGGCTTTGATGATGATCTGTGCGTCCCAACTGGCCACAGGAATAGGTACGAAGCATTAGATTTGGGTGGTTCTGAGAAATATCATTATTGTGTTCAAGAAAGGTACCAGGATTAACCCAGGAATTATAGAAAAATTACTCTTACTTCAGTGACGGGAAAAAATCGGTGAATGTTTGAAATTACGTTTAGGATCTCCAAAACTCTCGGCACAGCAACCTGTAATTGGAACTTAGACGTCCTCACTAATCGCACCGGAACGGTGAAACCAAGCAAGTGCGCATCAAATCCCCAAAATTCAAACACAGGTGCCCCGCAGTTGTGTGTACAGAGTCCCCGTCTCTACTCTCGCTCTTCGACCATGACTGCACTCCCGCTCTTGCTACAAAGTTCGTCATGATAGTCGTACAGGACACAACAGTGAATGGCCTAATCACAAAGACTAATGAATCTGCATGTAGAAAGAATGAACCTGAAACTTCGACCAGCATGAAGATGACAATAGAAATAGAAATCGACTTCAAAAATGCAAGAAGTCTAGAACAGGCCTCGCTATCTCTAATGGTGAAGTAATGGGGAGTGTTCAGAGGCTCAGATTTTTGGGGATGAATATAACCTAGGAGCTCTCTCGGTCCATCAGCAAAACCTCGCTAGCAACAAAAACACAAAGGTGACTATACTATATGAGGTGATTACGGAGAGCATATCTGTCTCAAAAATAGCTGGTCAGCATTTAATGTGCGATAGAAAGTAAACTGACACACGGAATAGCAGTGCTGTACTCTGGATACAGCGAGACAGATTGCAAACCACTCAAGTGGTTGATTAGGTCGGCTCCGAACATCACTGGGGCTCAACTACCGGACTGGGAGAAAATCTTGTGTGGATTCAGAATTGGATTGGCCGCAGAGGGCAGAGGCTGCGGTGGTCTTCATTAGACGGAAGGATGAGTATAAGAGCCGTGAGATAATTTTGTAGCTCTATAAAACCCTGCTGAATTCGCATTTGCTGTGTTCTGCTCCGTTCCGGTCGTCACATTACAGGAAGCATTTCGAATCGTTAGAGATGGAGCAGAGGGGATTTATTGTGAGGATGCCAGGATTATGAAGAGAGGTTGAACGAGCTAGGGTTTGTTTTAAGACGATGGAAAATGAGCTATGACGTTGGGAAGGTATAGACAATAATAAGAGGCAGAGTTTCAGCAAGAGATACTGTATGATTCCCAGGCAGAAATGGCGAATAAATGGAGACATCACTTGATGGAGTTGGGCGGAAAGTATTGTGGTGACGGCAGAGGAATTCCTTTTACACACTGAGTGGTGTGCATGTGTAACGCTCGGTAATCAGTGGCTTAGTGTCATATAAATCAGTGACATTCCACAGACTCTCAAATAGGCAGGTAGATGATTGGGAAAGACGAGAGATATTTAGTAGGAAAGGGTCAGATTGATCTTGGAATAGATTAAAACGTGGGCTCAACCGAGTTCCTACGATGCCATATTGCTGTATGCATTATGCGATCATGTGTTAGTAAAACTTTTAGGGCGTGTCTTCTGACCATGTACCTCGTTATTGATGCCAGGAGTGCAAAGTGTACTGGATACAGAGGGTCCTTAATGATGGGTGCCGTCTTTTTGAATATGGGGGGAGCCTGATGCCATTGCTGGAACTGACTGACTTTACAACACGTTGTGGCTATTTCCGATCTTCTGCATCAGCGCCTCCACACCAGACGAGATGCAACAGCCCGCATACTGTCCAGGGGACATCACTCTTCTTCTCAAACTTTATCGCAATTGCATCAATCCTTCATCTCCAACTCATCATTTACAGAGCTGTAGACCCACGGGAAATGGAATCTGCTCAGCCTTTCCACTGCTGATCCCTCGATGAAGACGTATCATTGCATACTTTTTAACATCGAAATGCGTCTCCTTCCAAATAACCACAAAACAAACAAAGCCAATGGGACCGATTCAATAAAAAGGAACCTTCAAACACCCGACGCACAGAAAAAGAAAAAAAAAAACAATGCTGAAAACAATAAACTTAAGCAAATAACATTCAGAACTGAAGTTCAGGGAAGTGAGCCCCCTATCAGAAAGGAAGCCTGACACTACAACAACCGATCCAAGAACATGTCCCTGCCCCAATTCAATGTGGCGTCAATCGTCCAAACTGGTCCGTCGATGAAAAAGTCAAAACATCGCGTCGTTCGTCCCTTTTGGACCCGGGACCTGCTGCTTCTTGGGCCTGGCCTCATCGCCTCGATTGTACAACGTTCCGACCTCTCAATTCGGGCCTACATTAAAATGAATGAAATCCCGGATCTGTCCTCGCTGTCGGTCACGGAGCCGGACTCTGCTTCGCTTCCGCTCGCCTCTGTTCTGCCACATCGAATCGCCTCTATGTCCGCTCTAGCGATAGCTATACATTGGCCTGTTCTCCGACCCGGATCCCAACAGCTTGTTTCGGCATTCAAGACAGCACCATCCAGCGATTTCGAGCTTTCAGTTCACACCGCAAAATACCAGTTCATGCAGGCTGTTCAAAAGCTCAGCTCCGAATGGAAAGTTAGCGACTTTGGTTTGCAGCGATCGTTTATAAGAATTTAAAAAATATATGAAAAAATTGAAAAAATATAAAAAAAATTATTACCGCCGATAAGTAGTCACTGAGCTTTACCAGATCCATCCTACACCTGAAGCCTTTCCGCCGCTCCCCACGTCTACTTCCTGAAGACCTCAATCAATTCATTGTTTTCATAATGTTGAGTGCAAGGCTGTTGTTCTGACACCACTCTATCTGCCGATCTACCTCACTCCCATATCGCTCCTTGTCACCTTCCAGGAGACACTAGATACTAGAATAGAACAGCACAGTACAGGTCCTTCAGCCCTCGATGTCGTGCCGACCCGTATATTGCTTAAAAATGTCGATGCCTCTCATAGACTTGTAGACCTCTATCGTCTCTTCTCCTACTTTTACTCTCCAAAGAGAAAATTCCCAGCTCTGCTAACCTTGCCTCATAAGACTTGTTTTTCATTCCAGGCAACATCCTGGTAAATCTCTTCTGCATCCCTCTCCATAGCTTCCACATCCTTCCTATAATGAGATGATCAGAAATGAATACAATACTCGAAGTGCGTTTTCACCAGAGATTTGTAGAGCTGCACTATAACCTATCTGCTCTTGAACTCAACACCCCGCCCCATTAATGAAGCCTAGCATCCCATAGGCCTTCTTAACTATCCTATCAACCCATGCAACGAACTTGAGTGATGTTTCTGTTTAAACACCAAGGTCCTTCTAGGGTTCAACGACGCTCTTAAGTAACCGACCACTAACCCTATACTCAGCCTTCTGGTTTGTCCTTCCAAATTGCATCACCTGACACTTGTCCGGATTGAATTCCATCTGCCATTTTCTGTCGAACTCTGCAGTCTGTCTCTATCCTCTTGGAACCTTCGACAACCTGCATCTCCATCCGCAATTCCTCCAAAGTTCCTGTTATCCACAAATTTATTCACTCATCCTTCCGACTCTGCATCGTCATTTATGAAAATCACTAATAGCAGGGGTCCCAGGACAAATCCCTGCGGCAATCCACCAGTCACTGACATCCAGGCAGAATTATTTCCGACCACAACTACCCTTTGCATTCTTCCTTTAAGCGACTCCTGATGAAGGGTTTTGTCACTACCTCCTCCCATAGATGCTGTCTGGCCTGCTGAGTTCTGCCAGCATTCTCTGTTTTTATTTATTTCCAGCATCTGCAGATTCACTCACGTGCCTTTTTTATACAAACAGCCAAGGTTCCACTTATCCCTTGCATCATGACTTTCTGGATGAGTATCCCGTGAGGGTCCTTGTCAAATGTCTTACTAAAGTCCATGTAGACAACATCCACTGTCCTACCCTCATTAATGTCTTTGGTTACCTCTTCAAAAAACTCCATCAGGCTCGTGAGGTACGATCATCACTTCACAAAGCCATGTTGACTATCCGTGAGTAGACTGTACTTCTCCAAATACTCATAGACCCTATCCTTAAGTCTCCGTTCCAGTAGTTTGCAGACCACCGACGTAAGACACACCGGTCTATAGTTCCCAGGTTTCTCCCTATTACCTTTTTAGAAGAAGGGCACTGCAGTTGCCATTCTCCAGACCTCCGGCACTTCCCCTGTAGCCAGAAAGGATTCAAAGATCATAGCTAATGCTCTTGCGATTTCTTCTCTCAATTCCCACAAAAACCTGGCGTGTGTCATATCCGGCCCTGGGCATTTATCAATCTTGATGTTTTTAAAAAGAGCCAGCAGTTCTTTTTCATTAATCTTTACATTGCCCATCACACAGGCCCGGTCTATTTCGACCTGACTCTGATCAAGATCCTATTCGCATGTGAATACTGAAGCAAAGTATTCATTTACGAGCACATCCGCTCCGTCCGTCACAATAGGACGTCCCGGTTGCCAACCACTTCAACTTTGTCTATCATTCCCAACTAGATATGTGCATACATGGCCTCCTCTACTGCCATGATGAGGCCAAACTCAGGTTGGAGGAGCCACACCTCATCTACCGACTGGGTAGCCCCCAGCCTGGTGGTATGAACATTGAATTCTCCAATTTCCGGTAATTCCCTGCCCCGCCCCCTCCCCTATCCTAGATCCCTCTCTGCCTCTCTCCCCTTTCAACTGTCTGCTCCTTTATCTCTACAGTTCATTCATGTTTATCCCCTCCCCCATTTATCTTCCCTCTGATTTGATATCCACCTGGCGCCTTTCTCCCTCCCCTATCTCTAATACTGGGCTTCGGCCCTCTCTTCCCCCCCCCCCCATTCCTGATGAAGTGTCCCGGCCGGTAACGTTGGCTACTCTTTTCTCACGGATGCTGCCTGAACTGTTGAGTTGTTCCAGCGTTGTGTCCTTAATTCATTTACGACCTCACAAGTCTCCTCCATCTCCAGTCATATGTTGCTCTCTTTATCCATCAGCGGTGCCACCATCGTGCTCGTCATCATCCTGTTCTTCACACACGCCTAGAATGCCTTAGGGTTCTCCGTAATCCTATATCCCAAAGGCATGCCATGCCCCATTCGAGCTCTCCTACGTCCTTTCTTAAGTTCCTTCCTGGCTACCCTATATTTGTCATGAGTCCCTCCTGCTTCCTGCTTCTTATATCTAACAGACGCTTCCTTCTTCCACTTGACGAGTTGCCTCATTTCTTTCGTCAGCAACGGTTGCTTTTTCCTACCATTGTTTCCTAGTCTCAGTGGGACAAACCTATCCTGAAACCAGCTGAAGTGGTCCCTAAACTTCCTCATCATTACTTCTGTGGTTTCACCCTTGAACTTCTGTTTCAATTTACTCTGCTAGTTCTTTCCTCATACCTTTATAGTTAACTCTTCTCTAGTTAAGCTTTCCCATTCTGTCTGTTCTTAACCTTTTCCATAGCAATGCTGAAGCTAAGGGAGTTGTGGTCACTAGCAGTAAAATGCTCCCCCACCAAGAGGTCTGCCATCTCACCAGGTTCATTACACAGAACTAGACCCAGTATGGCCTCTTCTCTCGTCGGCCGGTCCACATACTGCGTCAAGAATCCTTATTGAACACACCTGACAAATTCAGCTCCATCTACCCCACCCACCTTGCAATCAGGAGGTGCCAGTCCATATGAGGGAATTTGAAATCACCCGTAACTACAACCCTGTATTTCCTGCACCATTCTAAAATCTACCTGCTTGTCTGTTCCTCAGTTCCCGAAGGTTATTTGGGGGTCTATAGACTATTCCCAGCACGGTGATTGATCCCTTCCATTTTCTGACTTCCACCCACACCGACTCAGTGGACACTCTCTACAGCGTCTTCCCTTTATGTATCCGTGGTGCTATCCTGACTGGTAATGCTACTCCTCTCCCTCTTTTCTACCTCCCGTCCTATTCATTTTGAAACACCGAAACCCTGGTACCTGCATCAGCCAATCCTGCCGTTCCTCCAACCAAGTTTTAGTAACGGCTATAACATCATAGTCGCACGTACTGATTCATGCTCTACGTTCATCCAGCTTTTTTTCCAAATCCTCCTGGCGTTGAAAGAGACACATGTTAACCCCACTAACTGGCTGCATGTTTTGTCCCCTGCCTGTCCTTCCTCACCAACTCAGAGCACATATTATCATGTCCTTGTCCTTCTACCCTAATCTCTGCACTTAGATTCTGATTCCCACCCCCTGCCAATCTAGGTAAAACCCTCCGCAACAGCTCTAGCAAAACTATCCACCCCCCCCCCCCCCAGGATACTGGACCCTTTCCAGTTCAGGTGCAGACCGTCCTTTTTGCCCAGGTCAGACCTTCCCCAGCAGAGAACCCAGTGTTCCAGAAATCTGAACCCCTGCCTCCTGCACCAACTCTTCAGCCATGCATTCATCCACTATAAATTCCTGTTCCTACCCTCCCTGTCTCGTGGCACAGGCAGCAGTCCCGAGATTAACACCCATGAAGTACTGTTTTTTTAACATTTCGTAACTCACTATATTCCTCCTTCAGGACGTCATACCTACTTCTATCAATATCATTTGTCCGCCCGTGGACCACGACATCTGGCTGTTCATCCCTCTTTCTTCAGAATACCGAGAACTTCGATAATTTGATAAATTGACGAAGTGGTAGATTGGGTTAGTAACATTACTGATGACACAAAGGTTGGGTTGTTGTGGATAGCTTGCAGGGCAGTCAGAGGTTACAGCAGGGCATTGAGAGCATGCTATACTGGGCTGAAAAGTGGCAGTTAGAGTTCAACCCAATAAGCGTGAGGGGTTCATTTTGGTCGGTCAAATATGATGGCAGATTATAGTATTAATGGTAAGATTCTTTGAAGAATGTTACCACCTGAAACGGATTCTGTGGTCCGAGTCCATAGGACACTCAAAGCTTCTACGGAAGCTGACACTGTGGTTAAGAATGCATACGGTGCATTGGCCATCATCAAGCGTGGGATTGAGTTTAAGAGCCGAGAGGTAATGGTTCAGCTATAAGGGACACTTGTCGGACCCCACTTGGAGTACTGTACTCAGTTCTGGTCACCTCAATACAGGAAGTACGTGGAACCCATAGAAAGGGTGCAGAGGAGTTTTATAAGGATGTTGCCTGTATTGGGAAGAATGCCTTCTGAGAATCGGTTGAATGAAATAGGCTTTTCTCCTTGGAACAACGTGGGATGAGAGGTGAACTTATAGAGGTGTATGAGATTACGAGAGTCATTGATCGTGTGGATAATCAGAGGTTTTTTTTCCCAGGGTAAAATGGCTAGCACGAGAGGGCATAGTTTTAAGCTCCTTGGAAGTAGGTCCAGATGAGATGTCAGGGGTAAGTTGCTTTTTTTTAATGTTGGGAATGGTGAGTGCGTGGAAAGGGCTGCCGGATGCAATGGTGGAGGCAGAAACGGTCGGGTTTTTTAGGAGAAACCTGGATGAATACATGGGTCTAAGAAATGTAGAGGGCTATGGCTAAGCATAATTAGTTCTGAGTTAGGGACATGCTCCACCCAGCTTAGGGACCTAGGGGCCTGTATTGTGTTGTCGGATTTCTATTGTTCCAGGTATCTGACAAACTGGGGTTTTACGGAGCTGCAGCATTTCCTCGTTGCCTGTGAACATCGGTGCATAGGAACAACAGCCACTTGCATATCAGCTAACTTTTTGAGAATTAAACAATATAATACACTTATATCTGAAGTATGATCCGCTCCTTGGTGTCTGGTGTCTTTTATGTAAGAGAGCGAAATGTTTCTCCGCCTTCTCAGTGGCGACATTAATCCCAATCTCCATTGCATGAGATGTTTCTAATTACTTTGAAGACGCAATCCCTGGTGTGGAGTTCACGGCATCAGGCGATAAGACATGTGTGCAAAATTGATCCGTTCGGCCCATCAGGTCACCTCACCCTTTTCATCATGCTTGATTAATCTCAAGGCTTACTAATCAAGAACCTTTCAACACTCCGTTTTAACATCGGGCCTTATTTCATCTATCTATTCTATCTGGCCATTGAGGTCCCTTCTGGAGATGTGTACAACATTGAACCATCAGCCCATTCGTCATCCTCACTTCGCTGTGCCACGCGGATATCAGACCGGCACGTGCTCTCTATATGAAATCCAGACATATCCTTGATTGAAATGGCCACAGCCGCGACTCTTAAATGCACTGTGCGGCTGCACAGGGCACTCCTGTACTTACCCTCACTTTCAATAAAGCATAGCGTAGCACATGTCTTCCTAACTGCTCGATGCTTCAGAGTCCTATAAGTCCTGTGGAAGGATTAGTGTCGGAGAAGGTCACTATTTCTGCCTTTCCATCGATGCTGGCTGACAGGCTTTGTTCCTCCAGCAAGTTATCCGTGTTACTCTTAATTACCAGTAGCTGCAGATTTTCCTGTGTTACCTGTATCCTTGTTTCGTGTACACGGACTCCTTCCACCTTTCTTTATCGTGACCTATTTATTTATTAGCATGCGTTTGTCTAGGGTAAGTCAGTCTCCGGCCTGGACAGACTGAGATATCTCGGTTTATCTGGATGTGTTGCCGGGTTACATATCCGAACCGCAATATATCAGACAGTACACCATATGCAAGTTAGCTTTATAATTCTTAATCTGTAGTTAAAATAAAAGAAAAAGGGAACTTTTAGTGAAACAATCTGATGTACACTTTGGATCTCAGCTGCCCATCCATTCAATCCCCATTCGTCTCCTCCGAGCGTTGTCGGCTCATGGATTCTCACTCCAAGTCCACTCCGTTCTGACGACAAGCGGCTCTCTCCACGCGCATCATCTCCCTTCATCTCTTGCTGACAAAAAGCCCGAGAATACCATCTGTCAGACGCACTGGAAAAAAGAAATACAATACGCCGCTCATTGTATGACACACATTCCAAAGCCCCCGTTATCTCTCGTCTTAACCCAGCCTCTGCTGCTACAGTGAAACCATTACAGTAGTAGTGAAACATTACAGAGAGACCATTACATTAACAGTGAAACCTTTCAGACCATTACTCTCACGTTATTACCAATCTGATTTTTGGTTTATAAAAATTGAGAGTAACATCTCAATTATCATGTCCACATCTGGCACGCATCTGGCAGATCAACAATCCTGAATGGACCATATCGTAGGCGCTTTGCGTCCTGCTCACTGTTCCCCATCCCACGAGCAACAGTGCAGTTTCATGCCGTCTGCAAACGGGGAATGTGTCCACACCAAGACACGGTAGTGTAGCGGTTTGCGTCAGACTAACAAAGCTGCCGCTGCAAGAACGGGATTCAATTCCCACAGCTAACGGCAAAGTATCTGTTCGTTTTACCCCTGTCCGCGTGGGTTTCCCCCGGTACTCCGATTTCCACCAGCAGACGAAAGTCGTACGGGTTCCGGTTAATGAGTTGTTGGCATGCTCTGTTGGTTACAGACACTTGAGGGCTGCCCCGGCACAACGTTCGCTGATTTGACTTGACGCAAATAGCGAATTTCACTTGATGTGTATATATATATATATATATATATATATATATATATATATATATATATATATGTAACAATATAAATCTAATCTTTAAATGCTGTACTTCAGCTTCAAAGTTATCGCCGTACCCTGCAAAAATCTATGCTGGGTACTGAACTCCGCAAAACCGAATTTGTCACTTCCTTCCATCCAGCAGAAAGCCCTCATTTTCCTCTTCCCTGCTTCATTCGGCTTATTCATCTAAAAATGCCACGTGTGGGTTCGTATTCATTCCCACAGTCCTTGCTGTACTCTATCCACGGAAACTTTCCAAAATCCTTTTGAGTCGCAACTTTTGATTGAAGAAGTTCCGCCTTAACTATTTAATATTTCACCATTTATCTATGACCTGTGGCTTCAACCTCAATGGAAAAGGCTTGCTTGCACTAATACGGTTTATACCCCTCATAATTTCGTATCGCTGGTTTCCTCTAACTCGCTGGGTTTCCCGGTTCCTTTGTGAAACTATGAGATTACGTTTAACACACCCCGTTCTGCAAGAACGTCTGCAAACGCGAAAATATTTGGAAAATGTTCATCTACTCAAACCCAATTATCCATGGTCATTTTCCGTATCTCAGTACAAATTCCTATTGATAGAGCTGAATTTCAGTCATACAGAAACACAAGACTGGAGAAACAGGGATTAGCCACTCAGTTTATCATCACTCCTTATCCATTCAATTTCTATGCCAAACAAAATCTTTCACCGTCCGCTCTAAAGCTGTGATCTGTAGTCGTCGTTGGTCCTTACCTGAGAGGGGAAAGCTTGCAGGCAGTGACCTACATATACAGCCCTCATAACTTCCTGTACATCTAAATTTCCCCCCTCATTCTTCTGTTATTCATTAGTCGTCGTCTGTTCAAACCTGAGGGGGCAAAGCTTGCAGGCAGTGACCCACATATACAGCCCTCATAACTTCCTGTACATCTAAATATCTTCCCTCACTCTTCTGCGCTCCAATGTCTGAAGTTCTAAAACGTATCAATCAAGGGGCTCGTCCAGGATTTGAACCCGAGACCTCCCGCATGCTCGCAAATTCAGGCCCAAAGCGAGAATCATACCACTAGACCAACGAGCCAGTTCTGTGTTTATGTCATAACACTGCTGCCTCTCACTTTCTTAGTCACCTTTGTCAATGCATCTGGTGGTAATTTTACGTCTAAAGTAGATCAAGGACCAAAGTTCAATACAAGGCACTGCAGGATCTTCGGCCTAGGAAGCTCAGTTCACCAGTTTAGCTCTACTCTGTCGATATTATAACTATTCTCTCCTAAAGAGACCATGATCCGCTATTTTCACGACAGCCATCTGTCTATCCAATTATCTTTTTAATATTCCTATTGTGAAAACGACGAACAGCACGTTCCTGCGAACTGTGTGTGGGAACGGTGCGTTCCCAGAACCCACCACACTGTGTACAAAAAAAATCTACCTACCTCTGACCTAACCTTTCCTCCACTTATCTTAATCGTATGCCTTCTGCTGTTGTCCAACCTGTCTGTGTCTCTTGTAATCTTATACACCTCCATCTGTAGAATCGAACAGAAAAGTTCCAGCTTCCTCAATCTTCCCCCACAAGACGTGTTCTAATCGCGGCAACGTTCTGCTGAACCTGCGGTGCACCTTCTCTAAAGGAGTTTTTCGCCCCAGAGAGTGGCTCCGATCACCCATTCTATTTAGTAACACCACAGCTCTCCCAAGCCCCTTCTATCAATCACCCCAGTCACTGAACCACGATGTAAACTATTTAAAGCACATTTGTATCATTTAACATGGTAAGTACACGCTAGTTTCTGTGTTAGTTATGCTCATTCTGTTCTATATCCGTACTGTAACCACGGCATTTATATGTATTTATGATTTATCATCGGGAAATGTTTTTTTCAGTTACATATCGTCCCAACACTCTACGTCAATTATCGAATACACGTAAATGTACCGGCGAAAACGTTAATCATTGATCCTTCATCACTGATCTTCCCTATTCTGAGACGAGCTGAACTGGACACGATCCTCCAGGCGTGGTCTAACCTGAGTCTGAGAGAGTTACTTCACCTCGCGGCACTTGAACTCAATCTCTGACTAATGAAAGTCAGCGCACAATGTGATTTCAGAACCAGTCTGTCAACTTGCGCCGTGACATGAGTCCAAGGTTGTTCTGGATGTCAAATATAATAGACTTATTACTCGTGGTCGAGACCTAACGGTTAATACTTCTTTCGTTCTCTGTCCAGCGGGTTTTAGGGGACTGCACCGTCCCCTTAAAGCAAACAGGGAAATCATAGAGGTGGGGATCTGGAGAAAAGAGAATGGTTAACGTTGAGGATCGAGATACTGCTAATGCATATCGACCGTTCCATATCTTGCATAACCTGCTGAGTCCATCCGGTAGCTTGTCTTTCCGGCAGGCTCCAGTATCGGCCTTCTCCAACATTCCGTCTAAACTTTCCTGTGTTCAGCCATCCACCATCCATGTAACCTCCGTGGAACTTTCAAACATTCTCTCTAGAATTTCATTTCCTGGCAACCCTCAGGATCGATGTTTTATTCTTGCTGGTAATTTAATGTCGCCTCTTTGGATGAACAGCTACTTGATAGATATGTTTTAGATGATAAGAGGGAGAGTCGAGAGTGAGACCTGCTTCACAGGCGGAAATGAGTATTCCGAAAATGAATATATGAAATGGGGGACTGTATAGGGTATTTCAGAAAGAAGTTCTTTACGGAGATAGTGGTGGGCCCCTGGACCGCTCTGTCGGGATCATGATAATCACAGATAGGTTAAGGTATTTTAAGGTACTTTTAGATAGGGAAATGTAGAGGTATATATCAAGGAAGAGATTGGTCGATCTTGTACTACGTTAAATCGTCGACATAACGTCATTGGGTTGATGACATGCTCTGTGCTGTACTATTCAATGTTCTATGTTACGGTGCCCGCTCCTACCTATGTCGCACCGTTCCTCTACCTTCCCCTTATGAGCCAACTCAAGTGTTCCTGCTGCTTTCACTTCAGTGTCACAGCTGAATGAGACTGCGGAATACACGCAAGATGCTGGAGCATCAAAGCGTTTAGTGAAAACTTCCAGCACAGGTTTGATTTTTCACAGCATTACAGCTCTCCCTGATCTACATAGAAGGCCATTTCACATTCTTCGGTACGCGAACCCAGCTGCTCAGGACTAACCTACAAATGTTGCGAATCTTCAGATGAATTTATTGTCAACCGACGTAATATTCCGCCGTCTGTCTGCTTACATTACCACCTAGTTTAGACTCGTCGGAATATTTAATTTATGTGCCTTGTACATTTTCATCAAAATCATTTTTCTGAACTAAGATACAGACACAATAGTCACAGCAGAGATCCACGTAGTACATCACAATTCGTGAGCCTCCCGTCCTGAAAGCAATCTTCCACCATCATCCATAAAGCCGGTGTCGTGTCCAGTTGGCTAGTGCGTCCTATACCTGAAGCTCTCTCCATATCCGGAGAAGCCGTCCATGCAGCGCCACGTTAAAAGACATGCTTCAGTCCGTATACTGCCCTACACACATCGATCCTCGAGTGCATCTCTCCAAAGTAGTCTAACAGCTTTGTGAGAGCCGATTTGCTGCTAACACGACGGTGCTGACCATATTAACCCCCCCTCCCCCAGTAACTTATCCATCACGAATGTCAGGCTCACTGGCTTGAATTTCCTTGGTGTACCTGTGCTACCCGTAAATGGTACGACATGAGCCGTTCTGCAGGCCTCGCGTACATACCTTGGCCGAAAGATGAAGCAAATGTGGCCGCAAGTGATTTCGTTTTATTTTACCCCCGTCTTCTCACAAGATCAGAAGATGCATCGGGTCAGGACATGCGAGTATGTGACACAATGTAGGGTTCATAGGAAGCATGTAGAAGTTTTAGAGAGGAGAATGATCGGGATGCTGCCCAGATTATGAGGATTGGCTAAGCGAGCTGTTTTGAGAGAAAGAGGATGTGAGGCCACTTGATGTCCCTGTACAAGATTGTAAGATGCATAGATCTCTGGATAGCCGGGTAATTTTCCTAGGAGGATGAATGGGATCATTTCTATGTGATTTGAGACCCTCTTAAATCGTCCATACTCTTCGTAACCTTTTTCGAACAACCAGCGGAATTCACGAGAGACTTTTTTTCCGCTCGAAATTCATGCTGACCATTCCCAAAAAGAGTTCGCCTCCCCAAATTCAGGTAGATCGTGTCTCTGAGAATCAGATGCAGGTAGTTTCCAATCAGTAATGTTGGGATTAAGGACTAATTGAACACTGTGTTTTTCCTGTAGCCTATCGTAACTAAAATCAGAACTTTGGGCACTTTCCGGACTCCAGTACCCCATGTATTTGGCGATAATACAATTACCTCCGCCTTTGTTCCATTCATTTCTTCTTTAGGTTCCCGGAATGCTCTAGATGCATTTGGTCGCACTATACATCTTATTTTTGCCTTTAAGGCGGCCAGCCCTCAACCTTTGCAATGAGCACATGGTTCTGGGCAGGGCCGTCGCCTTCCCTGAATTTTCCCGCTTCCCTGATATCCTCCACGCTAAATGCGGGTGGGAATTTATCAATTGACTCCACGTCCATCATCTCTGGCTCCACACAGATTACGGCGCTGATTCATTCACTCCTTGATCCTGCAGTTCCAGCAATATATTTATATAATCCCTGAGGATTTTCCTCTGACGTTCTAGATAGATCGATACCGTACCCTATTTTTGCTCTCCGGCTTTTCCTATTAAGTATCCTCGCCGAAGGATCCACTTGATCCTGAATAACTCAAGCTGAACTACGTTTCCTGTTTAACACAGGGGACTCTGAACTATCGGGCGGAAACGTCGACTGTGTTTTAACCTCCTTTCCCGTCAGACTTTATGAGTTTCTGCAGCATTTGCTATCTGTTACTCATTATCCTTTTATCCAGACCAGTGTCTCAATATCTCTCGTCAACCAATGTTCCGTACTGTTGCCAGCTATGTCCATCACTCTGTTTGGAACACGAACTACCTGAACTCCGGATATCTCACCTTGAAAAACAAATGTCTCTTTACCACAAAATAAAATTAGCCTCTTCTCAAACATAAACCCTTGCAAATCCCCGCCTAATCGCCCTCAAACTGGAACTGCACTAAATTAGCACCTTAACTGTCGACCAGTCCTAACTTTCTGCAGACCTATTTTCAAGCTGATGGAATTATGTTCACGGGTCGTAAAATGATCTCTTTTTCACTCTCCAATGTATTCGTCCTTAAAGATAAACGATACAGATTAGCTTTATATGTCACATATAATATAGCAACAATTAGTGGGTAGTTAGCTGATTGGGAAGCTATTAAAATTAGCAAAAGCTGGAAATGAGAAAGGGAAACCATGCGATAATATCAAATGTATTTTATTTTCAGATATATAAAAAATGTTACAAAGACGCGAGAGTATATACATCGGAGCGCTGGAAAATGACAGTTGAATGTTAGAAAGGGGGGAACAAATAATTAATAGCTATCGTGCACCAGTCCACAGTGGAAGATACTAGCAGTATCCCAGATATTCTAGAGTGTTCCGGGTAAGAAGTGACTCAGGTTTCCATTACTAAGGAGGAGCTGCACCGGAAGCTGAATATTCTGAATTTAAAAAGTCACGCGGATCTGATGGATTACACACCAGTTTTCTGAAAGACGCATCTGAAGGGATTGTAGAGTCCGTCATAATGATCGTTCAAATATCACCATAAACCTAAGACATTGAGTTCCAACTTAGGTGGGGAAGTCCTGCTTCCTGTCATCCTGGTTTTACTCCTAATTTAGATATCTGGTTTGCTCTAATTTCCTGTGATTCTCAGTTTCTTTGTGAAAGTGCGTGGTTACATTTTCCAAGCTCTGCTCGGCTAGAATGTCTCCAGACGTCAGAGAATGTTTGGCAGACGATTATCTACTCAAATAGTATTTTACACGTCCACTATCTTTATTTCATTTCAATGTTGAGACTATGGCACTCACTACATATGTTACTATAGAGCATAAATGTCAAACTCAAGGCCCGCGGGCCAAATCCGGCCCGAGGTGGAATTATATTTGGCCCGCGAGCTAATTACTATTAAAGCTGGCCCCAGCAGTCGAAGCGCCTATGGCGTATGATATGGCTAATGCTGAGTTTATTCAGGTACCAGGTTTTCGGGGTTTTTAGTGTTTATTCGGTTTCCCTGAGTTATTTCCTGAATATCATTAATGATTTTTTTTCTCTATTAGAGCTGGCCCGCCGGTATATTGCATGCACCACTAATACTACAAATCCCGCAATTCACTGCCAGTGCATTGCTCGCGCTTGCCTTCCTCTCTCATCAGCATCCATATGGCGCTAGTCACGTATGGTCAACTTTCAGCTATCCCTCACTCCAAGAATGGCTGAACGAAAGGTGGACTTTGAAAACAAGGGTTTTCAAGGCAGGTTGGAGGCAGAGTATATGTTCACAGATATAAAGGGCAAACCTATTTGTCTTGTGTGTGGAGACGGTGTGGCTGTAATTATAGAATATAACGTAAGACGACACTATGAAACGAAACATCACGACAAATACACGCATCTGGACAAGAAACAGAAGCTCCAGAAGGTAGAAGAGTTGAAAAGAAGTCTGGCGTCACAGCAGGCTATGTTCACAAAAGCCAAAAGACAAAGTGAGGCTACTGTAAAGGCTAGGTTTATTGTGGCAGCAGTGATCGCTAAATCAGCCCGGCCCTTTACCGAGGAAGAATTTGTTAAAAACTGCATGATGAAAGTTGGCGACGTCGTGTGCCCAGATAAAAGGCAACCATTTTCAAATGTGAGCCTGAGCAGCAACACCGTTGTTGACCGTGTACGTGAGCTTGCCACCAATCTACAACAGCTGGTGGGGAATGGAAGAGATTTCATCGCATATTCCCTTGCTGTAGAAGAGAGCAGGGACACTTCTGATACTGCCCAATTGTCAATTTTCATTCGTGGAGTGAACTAAATTCTGTGTGTAACAGAGGAACTTCTGGATTAAGTTCAATGCATGGCACAACTACTGGAAAAGATCTCTTTGATGAGGTATCCAGATGTGTATATATAATGAGGCTGCCTTGGGATAAACTTGTGGGACTGACGACAGATGTGCGGTCAAAAGACTGGATTGGTGTGCAGAACCCGGGAGAAGATGCGGGAGGAAAACGGAGCGGGTGAGTAGACAGCGTATCACTGTATCATACACCAGGAATCGTTGTGTGGCAAGCCTTGAAAATGGAACATATAATGAACACCATAACACGAGCAGTTAACCTCATTAGAGACATGGGTTAAACCACCGCGAGTTCAAGTCGTTTCAGGAGGAGTTGGGTTCAGAATATAATTATTTGCCCTATCCCACAGAGGTGCGATGGTTAAGCCAAGGAAAATTGCTGAAAAGATGTTTCGAGTTGCGTGAGGAGATCTGTCAGTACATGGAAAGCAAAGGGAAAGACACAACAGAGCTCCGGGATAAAAAGTTGCTTTGTGAAATGGTGTTTCTGTGTGACATCACGAGCCATCTCAATGCCTTCAACCTGCAGCTTCAGGGGCGTGGTCGTGTGATCACAGACATGTACGCTGCAGTGAGGGCTTTTAAAACCAAGCTGCGCCTGTGGGAGACGCAGATACAGCAAAAAAACTTGAGCCATTTTCCGTGTTGCCAAACTGTGAAAGAGCAGGTTTCTACCGCAGTGTTCCCACATGCAAAGTTTGATGAAAATCTTAGCATACTTGGTGCCGAATTCACACGGCAATTTGCCGACTTTGAAGCCCAAGAATGCAGGCTTGAACTGCTCAGTAATCCATTTGCAGCCTCAGCTGATTTTTTTTATTTATTTAATGTTCAATGTTGTTTTAGTAGGCAATAACCTAAGCTTTGTTAGTTCCAGGTTAATATGTGTAATAAATTCATTTCAATAAGTTTTGCAATAAACGCTGAACCAGTCCGGCCCTAGACCTGTACCGTGTTTTTTTTTAATTATTTTGCAATTTATTTCAGTTTAAATCAGTTTAAATTTAAATTTACTTTAGTTTAAAGATTGACATTTAAATCAGTTGCATTTATTTCTTATGGCTTTATCTGCAGCTTTTCCTGAGTAATTTCTAATGAAAACAATTTTCCAAAGGCCAACACTCTGTGATTCACATTAGTCTAAGCCAGATACTTAGCATCTCATCTTGGATGCAAGTTCATCAATGTTTGGAGGCAGGCTCTGAGCTGAAGAAATCCTCAGAACTGAGTGAAGGTGTTCATCAGAAAGACGACCCCTGTGTGATGTTTTGTTTATCTTCATCAAAGAGAACAGTTGTTCACACAGATATGTGCTGCCAAACATAGAGAGCATTTGAGCAGCTTGGGTACGCAGCTGGGGCATTGTGTCGGGAATGAAACGTAGAAACTGTGCAGCGCCCACCAAGTCATACTTTGCCTTGAGTGTGTCACTACACTGGAGTTCCATCAGCTCCATTTGTATGTTGGGTGGTGCGCTTTCCACGTCAGCTGCAAATGGATTACAGAGCAGTTCAAACCTGGTAGGACACTTGTAACGCCTGCAGTGATAAGTGCCAGAAAGGAGATCAGTTGGAAGGGATCTTGGACATGGGAGTAACGTGAAACCTGCAGAAATCGCAGAAGGGGCTGGGGGCCGTGCAAGTAATTTTACCCTCGTAAGATTCCCGTTGAGGACGGAGGAAGTTACGGAGAAGAA
Source organism: Hypanus sabinus (assembly GCF_030144855.1). Classification (NCBI taxonomy): domain Eukaryota; kingdom Metazoa; phylum Chordata; class Chondrichthyes; order Myliobatiformes; family Dasyatidae; genus Hypanus; species Hypanus sabinus. The sequence continues at coordinate 164,025 of NW_026781728.1, read as the reverse complement.
ATGCAGGAAGTACTTTGGGTAACAGCAGCAAGATTTCATTTTCCCAAGCTATAGGAAGTATGTGGAAAACACAGAAAGGTTGCAGAGAAGATTTATAATGATGCTGCCTGGATTGGGGAGCTTACCTGATGAGAATAGTTTGAGTCAGCTCGGCCTTTCTTTCCTTGGAGCGACGTTTGGTGACCTGACGGAGGTGTGTAAGTTGATCAGAGGCTTTGATCGTGTGGATAGTCAGAGGCTTTTTCCTAGGGCTGGAATTGCTAGCACGAAAGGGCACATGCTATATGCTTGAAAGTAGGTACAGAGGAGATGTCAGGGGTATTTTTTTTTACAGAGAGTGGTGAGTGTGTTTAATGGGTTGGCGGCTACGCTGGTGGATACGGATACTATAGGGTCTTTTGAAAAAGTTATCGATATCTATTTCTCACATTCTCCAGAAAGTGAGGCATAGATGTTGAGAAATATTTACTCTTTCAGGGGCATAATGTCGTTCAGTCAATCGAACGTCAGGCAAATGATTTTTAAAATCAAACAATGAAACTTGCAAAAAATGACGATCACGATATGAAGTAAATGGAAATGCAGGAAAACGACCAATTTTCAAAAGTGAGGATGGTTTTTCAGTATCTTTAAATGGAGTTACATAAGGGCTCGAGCTAAATGGTATATTTACCTGCTATGAAGTGTTGTTCTGCAAACACTGCAACAAAATTCCAAATGGTGTCTCCCGGTGTATACAATCACTGTCATTCTCATCATGAAAATGCTGATTTTGTACTCGTCAAATAAATACCCTAAATAATTATTATGCTAAATAGCATCAGCTACCACCAGCATTGAAGTACTCGCGGCTCAGTGAAACTTGGCTCTTCCACCTTCAGTAACGCATATACATATCCTTCATTTTACCGGTTTGAAAAAGTAACTCCCTGTCCTTTACAGGGAACTGTTGTGCTTTGCCAAAGCTCAGAGTTGTTACTTATTTAGTGCAAGTTGTACAAGCTAAGAAAGAGACTAATTATTTATATTTTTCAAACTAGCAGCTCAAGTTTCGTGCCAAAGTAGAATCTGCAAGACCCATTTAAAAATGTTATAAACGGTAAATTATTTGCGCCTCTGGTGGCGGGCCTGTCGTACTCTACCTGAAAGCAGCTCATCCACTATTATTTCACTCCTGACGCTCAGCTCTTATGTGGCTCCGAGTAACTGTTTGTATCGGACAGTGGCAAACCCTGGTCCGGCGCTTCGACAGACGGGCTGAACTAGGTGAGTGTAGCCGGGAAACACAAACACCTGTGAGTTAGAGATTTGCTTAACCCAGCATGTGCAGACAGTTCCCGGACTCTGCGGATGAGATCGACTACATGATCAAACACCCCAGAAGGCGGTGCAGCAACGCTTCATGAACAGCGAAGGGCAAAGCAAGGTACAAAAAGCGTCATGAATATCCGCCACAGCCCAGGAAATCGCCAATCGTGAAGTTTTTTCCTGCCATTGGATCAAGCATCTTGAGGCCGAGAAAGTAGAACTGCCTCGGCACAGCGGATTTTTTCACTGTGAAATTCATCCCTCTGTTACGTATTCAGGCAACAATAAATATATGAGTTCGGTAAGGGTTTCTTATAACAAACAACACGTTTATTTAACACAGAAAACAAACCCCCCCAAAAGTAAACAAACACTACCGTAACCGGAAACAGCTGCTGAGCGGCTGTTCAAACAGTTCGTAAAGTGATATTCCAAAACAGTTCTTTAAAGCGATATTCCAAAACAGTTCTTAAAGTGATATTGCCAAAAGTTCGATATGCTCACAGTCCATTTAAAAGGAGAGACTTTACAGGACGATTTAAGTTCTCTTTCACGTCGCTTGCTTCGATTCCCGACGTCGAAATTCCCACGACGAATTTACGAAACAGAACGGCTTAAAGGCACTGACCTTTCCTTCTCCACTACCTTCAATCCTTTCTAGGTAAACCTAGGGATTAACACGAAGATAGTCAACGAAATCCTTCCAAATAAGGATCAAACAAAGGTCGCCCCCGTTTCACCGTAGAAAGCGATTCTCCTCGATCTTTAACTTCCAACCTGGAATCTTCACTCTCCTTTAATTCTCAAACTAACAGAATCATAAAGAACCTGTTGGCATTAACCTTTTAATCTTTAGGCATTAAATAAAAACTTCATCCTTCAACTAAACTGCGTCATCACTTCAAACACGCAGTGGCATGAAGTCAACTTGGCAAATCCAGCCACGAACTGCCCCTCCTCACAGGGTGGGGTCTACCTTTTATAACCTGTAAAAAAAACCCGTCACATGATCTCTACTGGCGGGAAAATGACGTCATTCCACCATCACAAGACCATCACCTCAAGTCCAGTACAGCTTCAACCCCAGTCACATGACAAGGGCACCACTGTCATGTGTCACGAGTACGTAACACCTCAAAAGTCGGAAACGACGGACAATCAACACCGATAAAAAAAGGAATTAGAAATAAAAGAAGAAACAAAATCAGCTGGGACATAACCCATTGATATTCTTCCAGTATTTTACCTTGCACGATTTTAACAATCATTTCAAGTATACATCCGTTTGCTCGTTCTGATTCTGCATATTCCATGGAAATTGTCAGCACGGCTATTTCAAAGAAAGACGTTTTCTGTTCATTGCCAATGGGGGCATATGAATTGACCATTAGATACTGAAATAGATATATAGATTGAGAAGGAGAACACCAATGAAAATCTGATTCTCTCTCTCGGCTGTGGGGAGTCAAAAGGTGTTATTTCCTTGCTTCCAAAGAATCCATAACTGCAATGAACAGGACTGTCACAGGTCTACAAGAACATCACTGACCACACGGTGTTTTCAGTGCTTATTCTGACATGTCAGCGACCACGTGGATAATGTTTCTGCTTGTCCGGATCCACCAATTCTACAACGTTACTATCACATCCCATTCGGTCGCAGGATCTCTCACACAGAGAGTATCACTGATTATTCAGAAACATCTCCAAGTCTGCTGGTAAAGTAATTGCTTGTCCAACATCATGATGGACGCAGCGAAAGCAAGATGTATGACCATTAAACCATATTAATATCTATCTATATATAAAAAATGCTCTTCAGCAGAAACCACACTACCAGTGATGATGCCTTGCAATCAATGATGACACTGTCGCTGGATATCAGAACATATTGGTTATGCATTTATTTGTCAATGCCCGCTCCCTTGCAGCAAATAAAATAAAACACGAATTCCAGTCTGCAGAATCAAAACTGCACATGTCTAATTATTAATGACATTTATAGTAGCATGCACAGCAGAGGATGGCTATGTGATATGAACAGAATGCCCGTGCAACTTATCGTTCAGAGGGGAGAGTTAGAAGGTCAACGTACCAACGAGTGACTGAAACATCAGTGAACATAAAGACATTTAACCTCGGCTTTTGTTGTTATTTTCATACTCATTACAGGTGTGACCCATCGGATAAGGATAAATATTCACTGTATTTTTCGATCATCATATTAGGCCATGTTTATATTTCTGGGCACCCACACATTTTTATTTTTGTCTACTTAAAATAAATTCAGTGCTATTTATTTGCAAGTCCTGGTACACACAAATATTTAGTGGGTTCGCGGGTAAAGAACCTCAATGACAAAAATGGATGCAGCTTGAGTTCAGTAGGTTTGGATAATGGAAATCACCGGGGGAAATGAGAATGGCGAGCTTTCATCACCTTTACACAACCGATATGATTTCCTCTGATGTCTCATACCAGCAATAAAATAGTGAATATAATTGTTAAAATACCCTGCATACGTGTAAACATACGTTAGGTATTCTTAATCTTTGGGGAAAAAACGTGCTTTATGCGGCAAATAAAAGTGTAAGCATTCTGATGTTTCAAGCAGATGGTGTAGAACAACAAGAGAGAATTATTGTACATCACTAGTCAGATTAATTACAGTCAAGGTGAGGTGTAGTTAACCCGTTATAGTTCGGCACTTGCAGAATTACGAGATACGCTCAGTTATATGTTGGTGTACAATAAAATTGAGACTTTTTACAAAGACTTTGAAATATATATTTTTTAGAATATTGTTCGAATGAGACAAAACCTTGCAAGTAACAGAATAAAGTGGTCACTGCCGGATGATCTGTAACCTGAAGCACAACCGGATGAATATAGACAACTCTAGAAAGTGAGGGATGAAAACAGGTGGAGGAGATACCCTTTTCGTTCAGCTCTTTGCCTTTTCCGCCTGCCATTTCCCAGCTTCCGACATATATTGTCCTTTGTAAGACCAACTGGAATTTGGTACATTACAACCAAGTCCTCTCACAAACATTGTATTGACCATCCGTTCAAAGTTAAATCTGGACTCGTATGTGGATCCGGGGAACAGAATCGGAGGTTGTATATACATATGCCGCTTGTATTCAGTGGATAGAAGTAATGGTCTGGGATTCAAGAAGTGTTTTCATTGAGTCACTTACTGTGCAATGATGGGTAGTGTTTGATATTGTACAACAGAAGTTTAATGTTGTTTCCTGTCATGAAGAATATTTTAATTGCTACTTTTCCAGAACAATTAGTGCGCACATTCTGACAATGTCACTGCTGACCATGGTGATGACGACATTGATAATCCAGGCCCGTCACTGACCAGACTAATAATAATGCATTGCCTCCGCTGACTTACCAGCGACAAGAAGTTTAGAGAGAATCATTTACTAATGGACATTGATTTATAGTGACGAGAGAGAATTAATAGGAAGTGGAGAGACCACTTTAACAGATTATGTGGGTAGGTAAATAGAAAGAAGTACCCGAGAATGCGTTTGAGGGAAAACACTTTCAGAACATTCAAAATGTATTTGGACAGTCCATGGATAGGAATCCCTTAACGGTATAAGGTCCAGAGTGCGGCAAATGAAGATAGCTTAGATGACATGAACCGCTTGGGCCGCCGTTTCTCCATCACGTAACTAAGACTGTTTACTTTAAGAACTAGAACATGAACAACTTCTGTGATTCTGTAACTGAGTTGTGCTTCATTTCTGATTCTCGGCACTTGCAACAGTTGCATTTCTGTGATCTTTCATGCAGGGCAAATTATGCAAAATCACAACAATCACATGAGTTTGTTTTACTTGTCAATATATACAAGGTCAGTTCGAAGCTTGAGACTGATGCATTGGGATAAATCCTGTCCTCTTAGACTACTGGTTTCTATCCATGAAAACAGCACCAGGTGCCATACTCCGGAGTCCTCACCCCGGAAAGGGATACTGCTTCCGACGACGACGATTCAGATGTGTGGCACCGCTTTCCGTTTGCTAATTCCCCAATACCGGAAGTAGAGGCTCCTGGCCCTTCCTCCGCTGAGTTGAAGAGGAGGGAGGGTATTGAGGGGCAGAATGAGATACAGCCAGCATTGGGGGAGAGAGAGTGGAGGGGCAGACTGAGGTACAGTCGGCAGTAGAGGGGGGGCCGAGAGCAGATGGACCTTGAACACGAAACAGTGGGCTCTCAGGTGAAGAGGGAACCAGTGAGGGTACAACAGGTAGACCTGGGATGTCCCCCGGGGTGTCTGAGCCGGAAGGGTCGGCAGTGGATGTACGGAGGTCTCCGAGAAGTAGGGACTCCACGGAGCGATTGACATATGCAGCACCGGGAGAACTGAATGTTGTGATCTCTACCGCCCTGCGAAGTTATGTCACTGTTTTCTGCACCTTGGTTGGGTTTCGTGTCTTGCAACATACATTGGGGAACTCTGTGAATGTCATGAGCTTTTGTTGCTGGGTGAAGAGAGTAGGGAGTTTCTTATTTTACTCCGTATGTTAATCAAAATGGCTTCTTTGTTAAGTAAAAGTAGGAATGCTTTCTGCTGAGAGAGTGCTTCCTCTCGCAACCTGTTTGGGTTATACTTACTGATAATGAGAATTGTATTCATTTGTTAACCAATTGGGATGGATGCTAGTCTTAGTTTTGTTACCTCTTCGTCTAAATGTACAATCTGCAATGCTAATCATTTATAATAAATTAATATCAATGGAAAAGTCAATGTAGCATAGAAAACCATTCGGATCAGCGTGAGTTAATCATTCTGATGGCATGGTGGCTGAAGCTGTCCCGGAGACTTTTAGTCGTGCCTTCTATGCTGCATTACCGTTTCCCGGATGATTGAAAAGTCTCTGTGATAGTTTGGAATCCATTTATTTCGGGATGACTCGGGACACGAATGTTTGAGTATATGACATAATTTCCAAATATACTCCTTTTGAAACCGTTTTATTCGAAAGCTGCACTGAGTTGTAATTGGAGTGGGCATTATCTACATAGATGACCATTTAATGTAAACACATACTTCATTCCTTTCCTCAATTCCTTTCTGAATTTTCTCTGAGTCAGTGTATAGATACAAGTATTGGTGCACATACTCAGAATTTGCAACATGAACCCAAATTGTTGTAGTATATATACCGGGGAACTCAAATATTTGTCCTCAAAAAAAAAGTTTTCTGCTTGCCATTTCAGAGAATGAACTACATAGGGCATCCAAAATAATATGAAATTAGCTGATATAGCAAACAACAGAATCATTGATTTTCTGCGGTTTTCAGACTCGGCATCCTTCTGATTATCACTGCTGTTTCGAAGGCCTCTGCGGACTCTATTTGCCGCAATGATATGTCTTACTGTTAAACCATTGAAAACTAGAATTAAGCCAATTGGTAGCAACGGTGTTAAAATGCTATCCAGTAATTCTAATCCTTTCCACACGGGTAAAATAGCGTATTCATCTGTGAGGGCGCAACGCCAAGGTATGTTGTCAATCATGACATAAGGTTCAATGGCGAAGTAAAACGGGGCACTTCTCCCGCAGCTCACTATAACCACCGTCACCATAATCACCGTAGCTGTTCTCTCAGTGCAGTATCGTTGCCCGAGCTTTCGACAACATATTGCGATGAAACGATCGAAGGTAAAGCTGACCGTAAACCAAACTGAACAATCCATCGTCACAACCCGAAATACAACTGTCACTGCGCATACAGCAGTGATGAGCAAGGATCTGGAATAAATGTAGATATTGTTGGTCTGTTGCACAAAAGCGAAAACTATAACCACCATCAGATCCGCTGTTGCCATTCCAACCAGGTAACGGATGATGCATTTGGAGAGTCCGCATTTTCCCCGAGATAGGATCACAATCGCCGTTAAATTAACTACAAGAAATTAGAAACAAAACAGGATTCTCGTTAGCTGCAACTGTCTGAATGCCTACCATTCCTCCAATACTATGCACGGCATGTTTTCTGGAAGTGTAAAGCAAAGGTTCAATGTGAGCCTGCTCCATTGCTAGACTCCTACTGGGGGACAACAATGGACTGGCGACTTTTCGACAGTTTCGAGCGAGGCATCTGATATCCACGACTCACCTACCGGTCGATCGCTCCAGAAAACATCACCATAAGCAGCGGCATTTCCATTATAAGAAGTGGAACAGCTGAAGTGATTATTTGTAGTGAAATTCAGGAGGTTTACAGCATAAGTCATAATTTAGTGACTTATGGAAGAACAGATCTGCGTGTCGATATTCGACTGGCCAGACATTGGAAAAAGCTGCCGATCTGGAAAAGAGGCCACTGTCGCTGCAGAAAGCCGAGCAAGGCCCAACTATGAAACTATCGGCAAATACATATTTCACAACAGAGAAGAAAAAACAGCGTAACTGGTAAATAAGGAAACTGAATTAAAAAGAAATATCAGATGCTTGAATTCTCAATTCTGGAAACAGAATTCAGGCGATGGTACCATCTTTGGTGTTCTCCGAACAGCGCAGCGGAACAAAACCAAGAGGACTGCGCTATACATCGAGTGACCAGCTCCAGTTTCTTACCAGGGACACCGATCGCTACAAGTGTAGGATAGAAAACACCCGCGATGCAGTAAATCGTTGGATATCCCATATTCCGTCTGAAGCAATGTTCCAGTGTACGGAAAGTTCCAAAGGTTTGTATGGACCGGTGATCGTTTTTACAGGGTTATATGCAATTTAGCACAATTCCACTGAGGCAATTAGTGTGGTTATCACATAAGTCTCATTAGGGACAACCAGCTACACAAACACATGCATTAAGTTGTTTTTTTTTCACTCTGTCATAGTGCCATGAATTCGTATCCCCAAGGCTGTTACAAGTTGTTAGCTTTTAAAGGTAAATTAACATGAGCGTTGCCAGTTTAATTTCCAAGGCACCAGGCTTCAGCTGTTGAAATGAGACATCTTCTTATCTGTGCTGTTTCTAACGAAGACAATCATCCCGAACAAATAACATCGACAATCACCTTCCAAGAGAATAAGTTTGACACATCGGCGGAGTGCACTCGCTCCCAACGTTGGGATCGGGACAGTAGCTCGGCAGGTGAAATGGAGTACACGTTATTGAAGGGGAAGATAGGTTCATTATTTCTCGCTTCTTCTAGTCACTTCCGGTCATTTGAATGACGAAAGTCACAATAATAGCTTGTGGCATGTTTCACAAGATGTCCTACGTATGTTCTTCTAAGCAGATAAACGACGTCGAGAACAATATTCCAGGGACATTTCATAATAAAAAATTACGCGCCCATACGACTATATCTGCGGCATGTGAACGGATTGACGAACGTTCTTCTCTGGATTAGCAGAGAGTAGATGGTTGATTGTTTGACGGTGACAAGTGTATTGCAGGGATTGGTGTTAAGTCCGCTGTTATTTATCATGTATTTTAATGACTTAGATGTAGAAAAATGAATCAGAACAATAATGAGGATGAATCTTAGATTGTGGGCATTGTTCCAGCCAGACGCTTTATCCAAGTTTATAGCTTGATGTTGACTGCCAGGAAAATGGGTTGGAAAATGGCAGACGGAATTTAATCGAGTCAAGTATGAGTTCGCCTGCATTGTGAGGAGAGATACAGCAGTTTAAGAAGCACATTAAATAGGTGGAATTTAGTTTGCAGAAGGAGACCTGGGAATACAGATCGATAATGTCAGGGAATCAGCGTCAAGGGTAGATCGGCTTGTATTGATCTCCAATCACATTGACCTTCACAGTCAGTTCATTGAGTACAGGCGATTTTACGTTAGGATGAAGCTGTACAGCACAACGTAGACAGAATATCGGTTTACAATATCAATTATCTTCAAAGTGTGTAGCAATGATTTGAAAGCAGGAGTTCGCGAACTGAGGACAAGAGTTTGAATGAAGTGTTGAATTGGAATTTATTCCCTTGACGGCAGGACAATGAATGGAGATCTTACAGAAGTATACACATTTGTGAGAGTTACTGAAAGGATGGTTGCTCGCAGATCTCCCCAATTCTTTTAGTGAATCTAAGACTACTTCATAGTTGTGGGGTGAAAGTTGAAATATTCAGGAGAGGTGCGTGCTAAGGCGGACTCGTTAAGAGGGTCGAGGAGTGTAGAAGGATCTGCCAGTGTAAGTGGTAGATGCGGATTCAATTGTATCATTACAGGGAAGGCTGTCTATTTACGTGCATGAGAGACGGACCGAGACTGCAGGCAAATGGGACGAAGCGAAAGATCAGAGAGGGAAGATCAAGATGGGTGAAAGAGCCTACTTCTTTGTAGTAATAATCTATAACTTCATGACTATCTCTGTCCAATTTCTCCATTCAGTGTCTTCTGTTTTTCACTTCGAACCTCAAACCCTGCCTCCCATATAACCCCCTACCTTAAATTCCTCCGTATACCTGTCTAGTAGTCTCTTAAACTTCACTCGTGTATCTGCCTCCGCCATTGACTCAGGCAGCGATTTCCACGCACCAACCACTCTCTGAGAGTAAAACCTTCCTCTAATATCTCCCTTGAACTTCCCTCCCCTTACCTTAAACACTAGAACAATGCAAATCACAAGAAGTCGTCCTAGTCATGGACGACGTCAATGCAAAAGTTGGTGAGGGAAGAGAAGGCCATATTGTTGGAGACCAGGGATTGGGAGAAAAAAACGAAAGAGGGGAATAGCTTATATCATGGTGTAAAGCAAACAATCAGATAGCCACCGACACTTGGTTTAAACAACATCCAAGAAGGAAATGGACATGGAGAAGCCCAGATGGGAAGAACAAAAATTAAATCGATGACATAACAATCAATAACAGATTCTGTGGGAGCGTCCACATACCAGTCATTTGCAAAATAAAGATGATGAGAAAATTAAATAAACTAAATATATCAGAGCTAATGAATTATCAACAACTACAAAACACCCATCATCTGAAAACAGAATACACAACCAAGGTGAAACACCGTTTTCAGTTGCTGTAGGATGAAGGAGGCAAATCTTGCTGGGACATACTGATGAAGCTGCAAAACAAACCATCCCACGAAAAGAGCGGAAAAGGAAGAAGAATGCTCAGAGATAGAAACGCTACAAACTCTGAAACAAAGGTGATGCACAGTAAGATTAAAGAACGAACGTGGAAGTTACCTTGCTCAGCAATTTGATGCATCGAAGCAAAAGACGGTAACTTAATTTTGAGCAAAGACGAAATCCTAAGCAGATGGACAGGATATATAAAAGAACTTCTTGAAGACCAAAGAGAAAAAAAAACTGTACATAAAGAAGAATCTTGAAGGAATTAACATTCTAAAATCAGAAATTTAAACAGCTATAAACATGCACAATGTATGACAGAGCAGCTGGTCCAGACATCATCGCTATTGAAATGATCTTGGCCTCAGAAGAGTTTGGAATAGGGAATTTAACAGAAATGGCAAATGTAATCTATGATCATGGGGAGATACCTGATGATTTATTTAAATCAATGTTCATCACACTTCCAAAGAAAGAGGGAGCAACAGTCTGTGATATACATCGTACAATAAGACTGATGAACCACATGGCAAAAACTATTCGCAGAGTAATCATGATGTGAGCAAAACTTTATTATAAACGTGAAATCAGCAAAGAACAATGCGGCTTTGTGGAAAACACTGCAACCAGAAATGCAATTTTCATGCTACGAATAATCTGTGAAATTCCACTCACCAACCACTCTCTGAGTGAAAAACCTTCCTCTAATATCTCCCTTGAACTTCCCGCTCTTTACTTTAAAGCCATGTGGTCTTGTATGAGCAGTGGCGCCCTGGGGAAGAGGCGCTGGCTGTCCACTCTGCCTATTCCTCTTAACATCTTGTACACCTCCATCATGTAACCTCTCATCCTCCTTCTCTCCATAGAGTAAAGCCCCAGCTCCCTTAACCGCTGATTGTAATCAATACTCTCTGAACTAGGCAGCATCCTGGTAAATCTCCTCTGTACCATTTCCAAAGCTTCCACATCCTTCCTATACTGAGGCGACCTGAACTGGACACAGTGCTCCAAATGTGGCCAAACTGGAGTTTTATAGTGCTGCATCATTACATCGCGTCTCTTAAACTCTATCCCTCGACTTATGAAGGCTAACACCCCATAAGCTTTCTTAAATACACTATCTACCTGTGAGGCAACTTTTAGGGTTCTGTGGACATGTACACCCAGATTCCTCTCCTTCTCCACCCTACCCAGTATCCTGCCATTTACTTTATACTCCGCCTTGGAGTTTTTCCTTCCTAAGTGCACCACCTCACACTTCTCCGGGTTGAACTCCACCTGCCACTTCTCAGCCCTCTTCTGCATCCTATCAATTTCTTTCTGTAATCTTTGCCAACCTCTCCGCTATCTACAACACCACAACCTTCGTGTCGTCTGCAAACTTGTCAAACCACCCTTCTCATCCCACATCCAGATCGTTAATAAAAATCACAAATGTAAAGGTCCCAGAACAGATGCTTGTGGGTCACCAGTAGTCACAACCCTCCAGTCGAATGTACGCGCTCCACCACGACCCGCTGCCTTCTGCAGGCAAGCACATTCTGTATCCACCTGGAAAAACTACCCTGGATTCCATGCCTTCTGAATTTCTGAATAAGCCTACCGTGTGGAACCTTGTCAAAGGCCTTATTAAAATCCAAGTAGATCACATCCACTGCATTACCCTCATCTATGTGCCTGGTCACCTCCTCAAAGAACTCAATCAGCCTTGTTAGGCACGATCTGCCCTTCACAAAGCCACGTTGACTGCCCCCGATCAGATCATGATTCTCTAAATGCCCATAGATCCTATGTCTAAGATCCTTTCCAACAGCTTTCCCGCAACAGACGTAAGGCGCACTGGTCTATAATTACCTTGACTATCCCTACTACCTTGTTTGAACAAGGGGGCAACTTTCGCCTCCCTCCAATCCTCCGCTACCATTCCTGTGGACAACAAGGACATAAAGATCCTAGCCAGAGGTTCAGCAATCTCTTCCCTTGCCTCATGGAGCTGCCTGGGGAATATTCCATCAGGCCCCGGTGACTTATCCGTCCTAGTGTATCACTTCCCCTCCCTTAATATCAACATGCTCCAGAACATCAACCTCACTCATATTGTCCTCACCGTCATGAAGTTCCCTCTCAGTGGTGAATACCGATGAGAAGTACTCATTGAGGACCTCGCTCACTTCACAGCCTCCAGGCACATCTTCCCACTTTTATCCCTAATCGGTCCTAAATTCACTCGTGTCATCCTTTTGTTTTTTACATATTTGAATAATGTCTTGTGGTTTTCCTTTACCCTACTCGTCAAGGCCTTCTCATGCCTCCTTCGTGCTCTTCTCAGACCCTTCTTAAGTTCCTTTCTTGCTGTCCTGTATTGCTCAATAGGCCCATCTGATGCATGCTTCCTGTACCTCATGTATGCTGCTTTCTTCAACCTGACTAGATTTTACACTTCGCTTGTCACCCATGGTTCCTTCACCCTGCCATTCTTTATCTTCCTCACCGGGACAAATCTATCCCTAACATCCTGCAAAAGATTCTTAAACATCGACACATGTCCATAGTACATTTCCTTGCAAAAGCATCATCCCAATTCACACCGACAAGTTCAAGCCGTATAGCTCATAATTTGCCCTTCCCCAATGAAAAACGATCCCATCCTCTTTGATTCTATCCTTTTCCATGTTAATACTAGATGTCGGAGAGCGGTGTTCACTGTTCAACAGATGCTCACCCACTGACAGATCTGTGACCTGACCCAGTTCATTACCTAATACTAGAACTAGTATGGAATTCCTCCTAGTCGGTCTGTCGACATACAGTGACAGGAATCCATCCTGGACACACTTAACTAACGCTGCCCGATCTAATCACTTGGAACTAATCAACAGCCAATCAGCATTCGGGAAGTTAAAGTCACCCGTGATAACAACCCAGTTATTTTTGCACCTTTCCATAATCTGCCTCCCAATCTGCTCCTCGGTATCTCTGCTGCTACCAGGGGGCTATAGAATACCCCCAGTAGAGTAACTGACCCCTTCCTCTTCCTGACTTCCACTCATACTGACACAGAAGAGGATCATCCACATTACTCTTCTTTCTGCAGCTGTAATAGTTTCCCTGACCAGTAATGCCACACCTCCTCCCTGTTTCCTCCCCTCTCTATCTTTTTTAAAACACTGAAATCCAGGTATTTTCAGAATCCATTCCTGCCCTGGTGCTAGCCAAGTCTCCGTAATGGCTACTACATCATAATTCCATGTATGTATCCAAGCTGTCAGTTGACCACCTTTGTTCCTGATGCTTCTTGCATTGAAGTACACACACTTTAGCCCTTCTACCTTACTACCTTTATACCCTTTATTCTGCTGCTCTTTTCTGAAAGCCACTGTATATGTTAGATCTGGATTTATACCATGCACTTCTTTCACTGTTCTATCGCTACGGGTCGCACACCCCTTACAAATTAGTTTAAACCCTCCCGAACCATGCTAACAAAACTACTAGCAAGGATATTGCTCACTCTAGATTTCAGATGCAACCCATCCAATCTGTACAGTTCCCACCTGCCCCTGAAGATATCCCAATGGTCCAAAAATCTAAAACCCTGCCTCCAGCACCAACTCCTCGGTCGCGCATTCAACATCCTCCAATTCTTACCGTCACTGGCAGCAATCCTGAGAACGCTACCCTTGGGAGCCTGTTCTTCAGCCTTCTGCCTAGTTCCCGAAACTCGCAATTCAGGACTTCATCCCTCTCCCTGCCTATGTGAACGAGCCATCCAGGTACGAAATAAATCTACCTATGTTTCATCAACAATACAACAGCTTTTGACACTGTCAGAAATGATTCAAGATCCTGCCATAGTTGTGAAAGAGATTCGTTTCTGAAGAAACATATACAGGGACCAGACCAGTGTTTACGGATGTCAACCCTTCCACGGTGCGCTATTTCTCTGTAAATACATGCAGCTATTGAATCAGAAAGGAAAACTAAATTGATTTAAAAATGAATTCTTTGCAACGAAACCCGTACATGTTCCCATACAACAGGTGTAAAATATAGTTCCGGAATATGGCACCTGATGCTACTCCCTTAGATGCAGAGAAGTATGATGAGAGGACACGATTTATCCAGATGCATCATTGCCGTTATTCGAATTGACCTTGTATATATTACCAAGCAAAATTACCTCATTTGTCATCGTTGTGATTTTTCATAATTCGCCCTTCATGATAGACAGCAGAAATCCAACCGCCACAAGTGAATGAAATCGGAAACAAGGCTCAACTTATGTACAGATTCTCTGAAGTTTTTAATGTTCCATTTCTAAAAGTAAATAGTCTTAATAAACGGATGTAGAAACGGCGGCCCAAGCGGTTCATACCATTTAATCTATCCTCATTTTCTCTCATATTGAACGTATCCACCTTAAAGCATTCCTATCTACGGGCTGTACAATTACATTCTGAATGTTGTAAAAGTGTGTACCTCAAAAACATCGTCCGGCAGCTAGACCCATAAACATACTCACTTTATTGGTCAAATGTTGTCCCTCCACTTCCCATTAATTCTCTTTCGTCACCTGAAATGAATGTCCATTACTAAATGACTCTCACTGGTAAGTCTGCTGAGACAACAGAATTATTAGTCTGGTCAGTGTTGGGCCTGGATTACTAATGCCGTCATCATCATGGTCAGCAATGCCATTGTCCGTGTGTGTGTAGTAATTGTTCTGGAAAAGCACCAATTAATATATTCATCATGACATGAAATCGCATTCAAGTTCGGTTGTACAATATAAAGCTCTACACACCATTACGCAGAAAGTGATTCACTTTTCAATTCCCAGATCGGAACCATTACCTCTTGCCACTGAATACAAGTAATGCATCTTTATGCAGCTCCCGATTCTGGTTCCACTGATCAGATAACGAGCCCAGATTTGAATTTGAACGGATTTAAATGATTGTAAGAGGACGTCAGTATAAATCTATAATATTGCGTTTAATCTTAGAAATGAAAGGATGTGTCCGAAGCTGGGATATGACAGGAGGAAAAGAGAAAGAGCTGATCAAGAAGGATGTCTACTCCACCTGTTTTCATCGCTCACCTTCTTGAGCATGTTTATGAGGTTCCGTTTTAGGTTGCAAAGTGTTTCAAAATCGTTAAAAACTCTCTCAATTTTATTGTACACAAACATGTAATTGAGCGTATCTTGCAACTCTGCATGTGCCGATCTGTAACGAGTTAACCACATCTCACCTGTCTGTAATGAATCTGACTAGTGATGCACAATAATTCCCTCTTGTTTTTTTCCTAAACCATCTTCTTGAAACAACAGAATGCTTAAACGTTTATGCCTTGCCAAATACACATGGGCCAATATGATGATAGAAAAAAACGAGTGAGTATTTCTCCTTCTCCACTGCGTCACAACTGATATGAGTACGAAATGAGTACAAAAGTCGAGGTTAAATGTAATTATGTTCACATATGTTCGGTCACACCTTGGTACATTGACCGTACAACTCTCTCCTTTGAAAGCCAAGTTGCACAGATATTCTGCCCACATCGCATAGACATCTCCTGTTGTTCAGGGTACTATAAATGCCATTAATGTTTACACATTTTAGACATATAGTAATTTGTGTGTTATCAGCATTTTATTTGCTACAAGATAGTGGACATTGAAGAATAAATACATAAATAAATAATATGTTTTGATATTCAGCGACAGTGCGATATCTGATTGCGGGGAATCACCACTAATGGTGTGATTGTGCTGAAGAGTATTTTTACAAAGAGGGATGTTGAAATGATTTTATGCTAATACGCACTGTTTTTGCTGTCCATTATGAGATTGGACAGGCAATGAGTTCAGCAGAATACATGAAGATTGTTCTGAATAAGCGGTGATAGTCTATGTGTGAGATATCATCAGAATGATTGTGTTGTGATAATAACATTGCAGAATTGAGGGATCTGGAAAAGAGGTGACATATGTTCAGTGGCATGTTATAATGCACTGGTTACACCGGATGGGAAGTCATGATCCTGAGGTCCTGTTCATTGTAGTGCTGGATCCCTTGGAAGGTGGGAAATAACCTCAGTTTCTCCCTCACAGCCCAGAAAAATCAAATTATCTGTCTCGTTAATGTAATCCTTCTCCATCGAACTGCCTATATATTTAAGAACCTATCTATCTATTTATATACACCCATTGGGGATAAACTGAAAGTCTCCTTATTTGAAATAGCTGTGGTGAGAATTTCTATGGAATATGCAGAATTATAACTGGAAAACAGATGTATAGTTGAAATGATTGTGAAAACCGTGCAAATTAAAATTCTGAAAGAACATCAAAGAGGTATCTCCTAGCGGTTTTGCCTGCTGTTTCTTTTTTTTCCTAACCCCTATTTACTTATTGATTTACTTATGTATTTGTGTGTTTGTTTGTTTGTTTGGCAGTGTTGTTTGTCTGTCTTTCCGCTGATGGCGTAATTTGTAAAGGAAGAATTTCATAGCCAAAAAGCCGTTGTTTTGGGGCAGTTCCACTCTGTCGGCCTCAAAAGTAGAACACTACAGCACAGAAACAGTCCACTCGGCCCTTCCAGTCGGTGCCGAAACTTTATTGCGCTACTCCCATTGACACGCACCCAGTCGATAAGCCTCCAGAACTCTCCCATCCATATATCTATTCACTTTGTTCTTAAAACTTAAAACTTAATTTCTGGTCCAATGGTAGGAAAGAACGTCAAGATTGGAGAAGACCTCGGTTGCAGCGATAGCCATGACGCCTTCTGTGCCTTGTTTTGCCATTCGCTCTCCATGAAGCTTTCTGCACCGCCTTCCTGGTTAATGCATCTTGTAATTGATCTAATCCACCGAGATAGGGAACTGGCTTCAAATGCTGTGCTAAGCAATTCCTTAAACCACGAGGGTTCAAGTTTGCAGAATACTCTCACCTGGCTTAGCCTTCCTGTCGAAGCTTCGTACTAGCGGTTGCCACTTTCAGATTCAAATAGTAACTCGGAGTCACCAGTAGGAGCGGGATTTTAGGAGGGGCCGAAAGTGGACGAGCTGCCTCTGGGTAGAGAACAACAGGCCCGCCACCAGAAGTGCAAATAAGTAAATGCTTATTACATTTTTAAATGAAGTTTCATGGATATTTTATTTTGTCACAAAACTTAAGCTGCTAATTTGAGAATTATTAATAATTAGTAACTTTCATAGCATGTATATCAAGAACTAAATAAGTATTTAGTGCACAATGGCTCTCTGCTAATGACAGGGAGCTTTATAAGAGGGTAATATAAATTCAAAGTACATTGAGCAAAACACCAACAATGAAACATGCAAAATCATGACGATTACTATCTGAATTAAAGGAGAATGCAGGAAACTGCCGCAAATTTCACGCGTGTGATAGAACTTGATCAGGATCTTCAATTGGTTTATTTACTTGTCAGAAAGTGTTGGTCTGCCAACTCTTCGACAAGATTCCAGATGGAGTCTCTCCGCTGAATACAGTTCACTTTCAGGATCACATATACATATACTACATTTTACCTGCTTTAAATAAACCACACTTTCATTAACAGAGAGCCATTGTATACATTGCATATGTGTTCTTGATGACGGAAGACCCACGATACACTGAGCGGTTAGTAATTCAATGCTGGTTGCAGTTGATGATATTTAGCGGTATTTAATTAACCAGTACAGAAACAGCATTTTCAGGATGACAGTGAGAGTAATTGGATTCACCGGATAAACACCACCAGATATTTTGTAGCAGTTGGCAGAAGAACACTTTCCAGCAAGTAAACAGACCTGTGTCCTTAAATAACTCCAATTCAAGATCCTGATCAACCATCTTCACATGCTTGAAATCTAGTGGTTACCTTCATTGTCATTTTATTCAGATAGTAATATTCATTATTTTGAAGGTTTCATTGTTTGATTTTGCAACCATTTACCTGACCTATGATAGACTGAACGATATTATCAACCTGAAGCAGGTGAGTATTTCTCGATCTATGTCTCACTCTCTGGAGAGTTTACACTTTCCTTCCTCCAGCATCACAGAAACATAGAAAACCTACAGCACAATAACGGCCCTTCGTCCCACAAAGCTCTGCTGAACATGTCCTTAACTTGGAAATTATCTGGGGTTACGTATAGCTCTATTTTGCTAAGCTCCATGCACCTGTCCAGGAGTCTCTGAAAAGAGCCTATCGTATCGGACTCCACCACCGTCGCCGGCAGTCCATTCCACGCACTCGCCAATCTCTGGGTAAAAAAAAGCTTACTGATGACATCTCCTCAGTACCTACTTACAAGCACATTAAAACTGTGCCCTCTCGTGCTAGCCTTTTCAGTCCTGGGAAAAACCCTCTGACTATCCACACGGTCAATTCCTCTCATCATTTCATCCACCTCTATCCTCCGTCACCTCTCATCCTCAGTCGCTCCAAAGAAATAAAGGCCGATTTCACTCAACCAGTTCCCATGGGGCATGCTCCCTATTCCAGTAAACATATTTGTAAGTTTCCTTTGTTCGCTTTCTATGTTTTCCCCATGCTTCCTATAGCTGGAGAGACAGTGAGAAAAAAAAAGATCTTCATGTTGATATCTGACACATCTCCGGCATTCCTCCTTCGTAACTCCCTCCGTCTTCAAAGGATCCTTACGAAGATACAATTCCCTTCACGGCCTCTAGCAACTTCTGCGGTTTCTGCAGGTATCATTTCACTCCCTTGTCCATAATCCCACCCGACTAATCTCTTTACTAGCACTTTTCGCTGCAAGCGTAACAGCTGCCCGATCTGCGTCCTCCCTCGATCTACGTCCTCCCTCGATCCACATGTTTGACACCCAATAAATATTCCGGTGCCGCATGATGGAACACTATCGCTTCACATTGACCCTCTAAAATCCATGTTTTTTGACGTTGGCGAATGAACGTGTGAACATTCCACAGAGCTCCGATCCAGGCGGATGTGCGGCCAGACTGTAAGAATGATCAGTGGATCCCGGTAGACTGGTAAAATAAGTTTCAATCTGCCTTGCAACAGGATGCATAGATGGACATTGGAGACTTGCTCTATGACTCGTCTCCTAAAATATCCGACCTTTTATCCACAGAGGACACGGAACAAGTGTATGATGGAATATTCCATTCTTAAATCTTCAGCAAGTCAATAAGACTGTTGGTGCCATCCAGCAAAGGACTATGTTGCATGTCATTTCATTCTGCAGTGTGAACGGTGTTCGGTGATCGACCAGGCAGCACCACCAGCGTCTAAGCATTGACCACAGGGGATCTGCTATCTCAGAGTCACCGTGTGAATCAGCAGCATGCTTTGCAGAGAAATAAATCCCCGCACTTCACTGTAATTCTCTACCTCATCCCTTCGCCACTGGATTGTCTGAAATCCTAAAAAAGAAAATAAAATCATTGCCATCGGAGGAGCAATTGGAGACAGACAATAAATGATGTCTTGGTAACAACACAACTATCGCAGAAATCAACGAAACAAATACGAGTGTTGATGTGTTGATCAATTAATTTCATCTGGAGTCCGCCATTACTCCACTGCGCCATTAATCAATACTCCCTGTTCATTGATCAATACATCAACACTCGTACTAGTTTTTTTGACTTATGCGATTTTTGTTTTGTTCCCAAGGAATCATTTATTGTCTGTCTCCAATTGCTACTCCGACGTAGCGTAGTCCTTTGCTTCTTAAAACAACACAAAAAATACACTAGACTACAGACCTGCACCGGACTACATAAAGCGCACAGAGCAGTGCAGGCAGCACATTAAAGACAATAGGCACAGCAGAGAGCAGTATGTTGGTGTCAGTCTAGGCTCTTGGTATTCAGGAACTGATGGCTTGGGGAAGAAATTGTTGCATAGTCTGGTCGTGACAGCCTGAATGCTTCGGTGAGTTTCGCCAGAAGGCAGGTGGCAGAAGTGGCGGGAGGAGAAACCCCGATGATCTTCTCAGCTGACCTCACTATATGCTGCAGGGTCTTGCAATATGAGCTGGTGAAATTTCCGAGTCAGGCAGTGATACAGCTGCTCAGGAGGATTTCAATAACCTCTGTAGAACATGGTGAGGGTGTGGGAGTGGGGTGGGAGATGGACTTAGCTCAGCCTTCTCAGAAAGTCGGGACGCTGTTGGGTTTTCATTGCTTTGAAGCTGGTGTTGCGGAGCAGGTGAGATTCTACGCCAGGTGAACACCAAGAAATGTTGTTATTTTAACGCGCTCTACGCAGGACCCGTCGATATTCAGCAGAGTCCGGTTGTTCCATGCTCTCCTGATGTCAGCAACTATCTCTTTTGTTTTTGTTTCACATTCAGAGACAGTTTGTTGATTTCGCCCAAGTCCGTTAGACGCTGAACCTTTTCTCTGCATGCTGACTCGTCGTTATTGTTGATAGTACCTACCACAGTCCTGTCATTGGCGAACGTGATGATGTGGTTCGGGCTGTGTGTTGCTGCACAGCTGTGAGTCAGCAGAGTGAACAGCAGTGGACTGAGCACACCGCACTGGGGGCCTCCGTGCCCAATGTGGTGGTGTTGGAGATTATGCTTTTTCAGGCTGCGTCCTTGTTAAGTCCTTCCTGCTTCACTGCAAGATGTCACACGCCTGCGCAATCCAACCTCCAATGAGAAGAAGAAAATAATCAAAATGGCACCCGCCGCACTCCCGTTCTGCTCCTCCGACTTTCTTCTCCAAAATGGGGTAAAGGATACAGATCTCAATATTGACGATTTAGTTACAGGAACTGATACTTCGGAAGCACATATTACTGCGGTGGAGAAACTATTTGAAATGCCTTCTAAAGCTTACTTAACTATTAACTCAGCTAAGAATGAATTTGGTCATGCCACTATGACTTACCTTGGGGTTCTGTTATGAGTCAAGGTAAGGCAGCTCCCGTTCAGGCAAAGGTTCGGGCAAATTTAGAGTTCCCCACTCCAACTAGGGAAAAAAAAAAACTCTCAGAAGATTCCTGGGCATGGTAGGATATTACCAGAAATTTTGGAAGTAATTTGCTAATATTTCCCTTCCATTAACTAACCTTTTGATGAAAAATGAAACGTTTGTGTGGACAGTGCTTTGTCAGGAAACATTTGAGAAATTGTAATCTATGATATGTCATCAACCGGTGCTCAGGGCACCTGACTTTGAAAAACCTTTTTGATTAGCTGTAGATGCTAGCGTTAAGGCTGCAGTAGCAGTATTACTTCAATGTAATGTGGGTGACGAGTTTGATTATCCAGCAGCTTACTTTTCTAAGAAATTTAATGAGCATCAAATAAACTATACGGCTATGGAAAAATAATTATTATTTCTTGTTTTGGCTTTTGACGTGTCCGTTGGTAAAACTCAAAAGCTACTCAAACTCAAACTCAAACTCAAAAGCCGATCATTTCCGTGAGTGTTTCTTAGTAAGATGGAAAACAAAATTAGTAGGTTATTAAATTGGAGTTTGATGTTACAGGAGTATAATATTTTGATAACTCATATTAAAGGCAAAGATAACGAGATTACTGATTTTTTTTTATCTAGAGGTTGAATGTACAATGTGATTGTTTATGGTGTGATATTTTAACATTTGGAACACTCCTGCTGTACAGTAATTTGTAAGGTGCTGTATGATAATACTATGTACAGTATACTGTGTATGTTGTAAATTTTAAACTTTTGTATTTTTTATGTAAATAGTTAATTGTGAAAATGTTACTAATGAGGTAATCTGGTGAGCAAGACGTAATAGTCTTGGGATGGTGGGGTAATTTCCAGCGAATGTGAGGTCACAAATCTTATTTTCCCGCCAGTGGGAGGTGACATGATGACCAGTTTCAAATGGTGTAAAATGTGAAAGCCCTGTAGTGTCGCAGGTCAGTTCGTCGTTTAATTCGTCAGCTACTCCGTTATGCTGCGTATTCGTTCCTGAGGCAGTTTTGTTTTAAAGTGGAGTTTTAATTTCTATCTTAAGTGTCGATGGGTATTGCCGGCAGTTTCGCCACAACGCTGCCAGTTTTAGTCCAGCCGGAGAGTGAAGATTGATAGAAGTGCGGGAACCCGAATGATCGAGTAAAGTTAGGGTCCTCGGCGGTTTACTACAAAATCGACTTCATTACATCCTCGTTCAGAAGGTAGTAACCTGCATCCGAGATAGCCCCTACATTGTGAAAGCATAAAGTGTTGGACGCGGAGTTATTCGCCAAAGAAAAAGGTCAGGTCATTTAAGCCGTTTTTATTTCCTGCGACGTAAATCCTTCAGTGGAGACATATTTCGGTTGGCATCAGCAGTAACATCACGTCGTCGAGGAATACGCTACTTCAGGAAAGTCGCTCCTAAATGATTGCATAAATCATTTGGACTTTCGAATTTACCACTTTAGGAACTGTGTTCGCACTTATCGCTTTAAGAACTGTTCGATTTGCCGTACAGCATTCAACCTCCAGTTAAGTTGTTTACTTTACATTTGTTGTTGAACTGTGTTTAAATAAATGTTTCTTTGTTTACATAAATATGCATGTTTACATAAACCTGCCTCAATTCTATATTCATTGTTGCCGATTCATAACAACATAGGTTTTGCAATTATCCAAGAGGACATGAATCAGCTTGTTTAGATAACACACGTTTATTTAATAACATTCGGGATGCCTGATAGAATGGTCAAGTTGTAACAGCGGACATGAAATGGAACCGCACACTACCGAAAACACGACGAAGTGGTTTGACTTTCTTTTTTTTTTGGTCAATGTCAGAATAATGTTGCAATGTGGCATTATCAAAATCTTTGGCTCTTCTCTGAATTTAGTGTGGTTAAGTGCTTAAATAACGATGTTTGCACAGGAACTGTGGGGCATGAGCATGTTTCCGTTTGTTCAAGAATATCTGCTGGGGAATAATGGTAGGGACCTGACTACATGGCGAAAAAGGGGATAAAATGATTCACAAATGCTACCAGACTGAGTAACATACAGGTGCCCGGTAGAGCGAAGTGAAATATTATGGATTGTCTCCTGCTCATAATGTCCAGGTCAGGAAAAATAACATTACTGTAATTCCGGGATTCTGTTTATGCATTTCTGGCCACGCCAGAAATTCCTGAAATTCTCTCCATATACCGAATTACTAAACTAAATGCACAAATTAAGCAAAGATAACTTTTATTAGTTTGAACGCGGTAAATGCTGTTAAGCTTTGCCGTTTTCATTCAACTAAATGTAATATTTGGCCATTGTGTGCATTTTGTACACAGGGCATCCAGATTAAATTCAAAACCCCATGAAAATTACCAATTATTGGCAGCGGTTGATATACAAGCAAATAGGGGATGTTATCCTAGGAAATCTGGATCTGTCTTTCTAGTTCAAGGAATGTCACAGCACTTGCTGTAGTGAAGTTAATGAGTATTGAGCTATTAGTAATCCGTGTCTTCGGTCTCACTTGTCAAGTCCGTGGACTCCTCCTTCGTAGCAAAATCTTGGATGAATTGTTCAATAGTGAGTTCTACCAGGACCATCCGGATCGGCTAAGGCCGTAGGGGACTAGCCATGGAGGGTGGTATTGAGGTTTCTATCATTCTTGCTCAATCTGCCATGTCCTTTTCTCCACCCAGCCGATAGGGTTTACCTGCCACTTGTTCAATACACACCCTACTTAACCCCAGTTTTCAAACGCCATCCTTGTTCACACATTGAAACTTTCAGCTCAACCAGTATTTTCTGGCTTTCACTCGACCTGCATTACGTTTACCTTGTTGCAAATGGCGTTTAATTTCCCTTGGCCTTTGCTTGGTGGCTTCTGGTGTTATTCTGTTGTATTATTTTGCGATCCATTATGGAAGTTATCGTTCCCCGATGAATCCGTTATGCTGCCCTGATTCTGGATCAGGCCTCCTCTGCATTTCCTGACGGATTGAAAGGCAAGCGTGTTAAATAGAGAAGACATCACTCCGGCGGTATTACAGCCACCCTTGAAATAATATTAATTATACTCCATGAAATGATATGAAATGTTTACCCTTGATTTGAACAGTGGTGGAGTAAAATCTTTGAGGATATATGCTCGTGTTATCAGATATTTTAATTGACATACAAAACGTGTCAGAACATATATGAAAGCGTAACACTTGCAGACATGATCATACTTAAGAGATGAAAATTGTATTGAAAGAATGCAATACGTCGGGTTTTTTTTTTGCTATTACGACCATTAAAGGAAATAGGAAATTAGTCATTAATCACGTTTGTGTTTACTTGTTATGTCTGAGAAAGGGTAATGAAAAATGGTGGCAGGACCACATAGTTAAAACATATGTTAGCATAAATGTGCTTCGGTGGGTTTCGCTGTCGGCAAGTGGTTTTCCCAATAGGTATTGCCCGATATGTATTGTTCACAATCTATCTTTCCCTGACTTGCTTCAAGAGGTAGATAAGCAGATTTATTCTGTTCCTTGCAATGTTTTGTCTCATCCGAGCAATATTTAGAAATCATTTCAAATTCTTTAAAAAACTGTCTTAATTTTATTGTACACTAACATTTAACTGAGCGTATCTCGTGATTCTGCAAGTGTCGAACTGTAACATATTTTTCCCACCTTGACTGTAACAAATCTGACTAGAGATGTACAATAATTTTCCGTTGCTGTTCTGCACCTTCTGCTTGAAACAACAGAAAGCTTACACATTTATTTGCAGCATACAGCACGTTTTTTTTTTCAATGTTTAAGAATTCCTAACGTAGGTTTTCACGCTTACAGGGTATTTTAACAATTATATTCATATTTTAATGCTGGTCTGAGACATCAGAAGATATCATATCGGTTATTTAAAGGCGATGAAAGCTCGGCATTCTCATGTCCCCGGTGGTTTCCATTAACTGAATCCCCTGAAGAAAAGCTGCATCAATTTGTCATTGCGGTTCTGTATCCGTGAACCCACTAAATATTAGCGTGAACCTGTATTTGCAAATACATATCACTGAATTTATTTTAGATACACGAAAGTTAAAATATGCATGTGCCCGAAAAAATAAACATGGCCCAATGTGGTGATAGACAACAAAGAATGAATGTTTCTCTTTATCCGCTGGGTCACGCTAATACGAAACTAATAACAAAAGCCGAGGTTGAATATTTTTTATTCCCATTGTTGTTTCGGTCACTCTTTGGTACATTGACCGTACAACTCGATGCTCTGATCAAAAAGTTGCACGGAGATTCTGTCCACATCATGCAGCCAGCTCCTGCTGTGCATGGTACTATAAATGCCATTAATGATAACACATTTGAGATGTTGACTCTGCGATTTGTAATGATTGTGTTATCAGCATTTTATTTGCTGCAAAGGAGCAGGCATTGGCGACTAAATACATAGTAAATATATATATATATATATATTTATCTGATATGCAGCGACAGTGTGATCATTGATTGCAGGGAATCATCGCTAATTGTGTTATTCTGCTGAAGAGCTTTTTATATAAAGAGAGATAGTCATATGGTTCAATGCACATACATCTTGTTTTCGCTGTATCCATCATGAGGTTGGGCATGCAATGAATTTACCGGTATACTTAGAGAGGGTTCTGAATAATCAGTGATAATCTCTGTGTGAGAGATCCTGGGACCGAATGAGATGTGACAATAATATTGCAGAATTGAAGGATAATATCCACGTGGTCACTGGCATGTCAGAATAAGCACTGATAACCCCCCAAGGGCAGCGATGTTCCTGTAGCCTGTGACAGTCCTGATCATTGCAGTGATGGGTCCCCTAGATGGAAGGAAAAAAACCCCGTTGTCTCCCCAGAGCTCAGAAAAGGAATAAAATTACCTGCCTCCTAAATGTAATCCATATCTATCTATCTATCTATCTATCTATCTATCTATCTATCTATCTATCTATCTATCTATCTATCTATCTATCTATCTATCTATCTATCTATCTATCTATCTATCTATCTATCTATCTATCTATCTATCTATCTATCTATCTATCCAACTATCTATGCACCTATCTATCTATTTATATGTGCATATTGGCGATGATCTGAAATTTCCTTTCTTTGAGACGGTCGTGGTGAATAATTCTATGGAATATGTAAAATTAAAACTAGAAAACGGATGTATACTTGAAATCGTTGTGAAAATCGTTCATGGTAATATCCTGGAAGTATATCAATGTGTTATGACTTAACTGATTTGTTAGGTCTTTTATTAATGCTTAGTAACTTTCCTAGCATTATCAACGTACATTAAATAAGTACCAAATCTGATCTTTGGCAGAACAAAGCAGGTTCTCTGTTAAAGACCGAGAGTTTTAATCGGGTAAAATGAAGTATATGTATATGCTTTCATGAAGGTGGAAGACACATGTTTCACTGACTCGTTCTTAATTCAATGCTGGTTGTAGTTAATAATATTTAGCATAATAAATGTTCACAATATTTATTTGACCAGTACTAAATAAATATGTTCTGGATTCTAATAACAATAGCTGTATTCACCGGAGAGAAACCCATCTGGAATATTGTTGCAGAGTTGGTAGAACAACAATTTCTAGCACATAAATAAACCGTCTGCACTATTCTTCATACCTCCTATTGTAGATTATGAAAACCATCCTCACATGCTTGAAATTTGGTTCGAATTCATGCATTCTCATTTACTTCAGATAGTAATCATCACTATTTTGCAGGTTTTTTATTGTATAATTTTGCACAACCTTCGGTTGACCGAACAACAGGAACTGGTGAGGATTTCTCGATATCTATATCTCACCATCTGGAGAACTTACCCTTGTATCTTCCTCCAGCGTCTGGACCAATGACAATAGTTGCAGTCAGGAGGGAACTAAAAATTGATGAGCTGCTTCTGGGTACAGTACGTCAAGGCTGGCACCAGAGGTGTCAAGAACATACTGCTTACAACATTTTAAAATGAAGGGTCCTGGAGATTTTATTTAGGGTCGAAACTTGAGATGCTAATCAGAGAAATATTAATAATTATTCACTTTCATACTATGCACTAAATAAGTTTCAGATCTGATCTTTGGCAAATCACAGTGGTTATCTGTTAACGACAGGGATTTTTTAAGCGGGTAAAATGAAGTAAATGTATTTGCGTTCCTGAGGGTGGAAGACCCACGTTTCACTGAGCCGTTAGTAATTCAATGCTGGTTGTAGATGATAATACTTAGCATAATAAATGTTTACATTATTTATTCGACCAGTGCAAAATCCACATTTTCAGGATGACAATGACAGTAATTTTATTCACCGGAGAGTCAACATCTGGAATTTCGTTGCAGAGTTGGCAGAACAACACCTTCTTGGTCGTAAATATTACATCGGCCTGTGTCCTTAGCTACTACCCATTGAAGATCCAGAAGAACCATCCTCACACGCTGGAATTTTTGTTCAGTTTCCTGCATACTCATTAAGTGAGATGGTAACCATCATTATTTTGCAGGTTTAATTGCTTTTGCACAAAATTTTGCCTGACTGATTGACTAAACGGCATTATCACCCTGAAAAGGGTGAGTATTTATCGTAATCTGTGTCTCACCTACTGGAGGATTTACCCTTACCCCTTTCCAGCGTCATAGAAACACAGAAAACCTAGAGGACAATACAGCCCCTTCGGTGCACAAATCTGTGCCGAACATGTCCTTACATCAGAAATTACCTCGTGTAACCCATAGACGTCTATTTTTCTATATTCCATGGACCTGTCCAGGAGTTTGTTAAAAGTCGCTCTCGTTTCCGTCTCCACCACCATTACCGGCAGCCAATTCCATGCACTCACCACTCTCTGCGAAAAAAATATGCCCGTGACATCTCATCTGAGCCTACCTCCAAGCACTTTATTACTGTGCTCACTCGTGTAGCCACTTCAGCCTCTGACTATCCAAACGATCAATGCCACTCAGCATCTTATACACCTCTCTCAGGTCACCTCTCATCCTTCAACTCTCCAATTAAAAAAAGCCGATTTCACTCACGCTTTTCTCACAATGCATGCTTCTTAATCCAGTCAAATGTTTGTAAATGTCCTCTGCACCATTCCTATGGTTTCCACATCATTCTTATAGCTGAAGAGCAGAAATAAAGGTCTTCATGTTGTTACCTGGCACACCTCCAGCAGTCCTCCTCCATAACTTCCTCCGTCGTCAACGGGAAACTTACGAAGATACAATTCCCTGCACAGCTCCCAGCCCTACCTGCATCTAAACGCCCGCCCTCATTCCACATTGGTGAGACCCAATATAGATTGAGGTAGCGCATTTTGCAACGCTATCGCTTCGCATTTTCCCTCTAAAATCCATGCTTTTTACATTAGCGGATGAACGTGTCAACGTTCCCCGGTGTTCCGATCCAGATCGATATGTGGTCGGTCTATAAGAATGGAGACCAGTGAATCCCAGGACGATCGGCAGAATGAGTTTCAAATTGCCATACAAAAAGATTCTTTAATTCACGTTGGGAACTTTGTGACTCCCCTCCTAAAATATCCTACATTTTGTTCACGGGTGACACGTAACAAGAGTATGATGGAATATTCCACACTTACATCTTCAGCAAGTGTGTACCGTTTGTACTGTGTTCAGTCTTTATCCAGGCAGCATTTCCAGCTTCTGGACCAGTGACCAGTCGCAGGGGAACTCGCCACATCAGTCCCCGTGTGCGTCAGAAACCTGTTTTGCCGAGAAATATACCTCCGTCCATCACTGTCCTTCCCCACCTCTTGCCATTCGCTACATGAAGGCTGTAAACCTATAAAAGAGAAGTTAATCATTGCCATCGGAGGAACAATTGGAGGCAGATAATAAATGATGCCTTGGTAATAACACAAATATCGCAGAGATAAAAAAAAACTGGTACGGGTTTTGATGTATTGATCAAAGAAAAGGATGTATTGATTAATGGCGCAGTGGACAATAAAATGACGGAGTAGGAATTAAAATGAATTTCTTTCGCAGCAAATGACAACTGTTTTCGAGTTACTGAAAGAAAGCAATTTACAAGAAATGGTGAATCACAAGGAGAGACTAGCGCAGTCAGCCTCACAAATCGTATTCAAGTTGTGAGAGGGAAAAACAAGTTATCAGCGCCGAGGTGTTCTCAAAGAAGCCGAGGGCCACGCATCTGTACATGTTACACAACGGATACAGAGTCCGGCCACAGTGATAACACAAATTCCACACATCGCGCTTCGATACCACCTCCACGGTGGATACCGAAAGGCGAGTCGCCCTCCAGAATGGCTTGGGGGATGATTACACAGTCTGGTCGTGAGAGCCTGAATGCTTCGGTGCCTTTTGCCAGATGGCAGGTTGGAGAAGTGGCGGGAGGAGAGACCCCGATGATCTTCTCAGCTGACCTCACTATCTGCTGCAGGGTCTTGCGTTACGAGCTGGTGACAGTTCCGAGCCAGGCAGTGATACAGCTGCTCAGGATGATTTCAACAACGTCTGTAGAACATGGTGAGGGTGGGGGAGTGGTGTGGGAGATGGACTTTTCTTATCCTTCTCAGAAATTGGCGACGCTATTGAGCTTCCCTTGCTGAGAAGCTGTTGTTGAGGCAGCAGGTGAGATTCTACGCCAGGTGAGCACCAAGAAATTTGATGCTCTTAACGATCTCTACGGAGGAGCCGTCGTATTCAGCGGAATTTCGTTGCTGCGTGCTCTCCTGAAGTCAACAACCATCTCTTTTGCTCTGTTCACATTCAGTTTGCTGGCTCTATACCAGTCCATTAGCTGCTGCACCTCCTCTCTGTAAGATGACGTCTTTCTCGCCAATGAGACCCACCACGGTCGTGTCATCGACGAACTTGATGATTTGGTTCGAGCTGTGTGTTGCAGCACAGTCATGGGTCAGCAGAGTGAACAGCAGTAGACTGAGCACACAGCCCTGGGGAGCCCTCGTGCTTAGTGTGATGGTGTTGAAGATGCTGCTCCCGATCCGGATTGACTCCCAGACAGGAAGTTTAGGATCTACTTGCCGTGGGAGGTGTTCAAGCCCGGTAGGCTCAGCTTTCCAGTCAGTTTCTGAGGGATAATTGTGTTGAATGCTGAACTGAAGTCTTTGAACATCATCTGAACGTATGTGTCTTTTTTGTCAAGGTGGGTAGAGCCAGTTGGAAGGTGATGAAAATGGCGTCATCCGTTAAGCTGTTGGGACGGTACGCAAACTACAGGTGGTCCAGTGAAGGGGGCAGCGGGGTCTTGACATGCCTCATGACGAGCATCTCGAAGCACTTCATGATGATAGATGTGAGTGCAACGGGACGGTAGTCATTTCGGCAGGACATTGAAAACATCTTCCGCACGGAGACGATGGTGGCGGACTTGAAGCACGTGGGAACGGTGGAGCTGCTCAGGGAGATGTTGAAGATGTCAGTGAGAACAACTGCTAGCTGGTCTGCACGTCCTCTGCGCACACTACCAGGGATGTTGTCTGGTCCAGCAGTCTACCGTGGGTTGACCCTGCTCACGGTTCTTCTCACATCGGCCATGATGAGACACAGCACCTGGTTATTTGTAGGAAGTGTGGACTTCTTCGCCGTCACGTCATTTTCCGCCTCAAAACGGGCGTAGAAGTTATTCAGCACACCTGGGAGGCTCTCCTGAAGTCAACAACCATCTATTTTGTTTTTGGTTTTCACATTCAGAGACAGTTTGCTGGCTCTACACCAGTCCGTTAGCTGCTGCGCCTCTTCTCTGTAAGATGACACGTCGTTCTTACTGATAAGATCCACAGCTGTCGTGTCATCGCGAATTTGTTGATGTGTTTCGAGCTGTGCGTTGCTGGACAGTCATGAGTCAGCAGAGTGATCAACAGTGGAACGGTCACACAGACCTGGTGGACACCCGTGTTCAGTGTGGTGGTGTTGGAGTTGCTGGTATCACCTCTGTGCCCGTTTCCAGGCACTTTACAACGATGCCCTCTTGTGTTAGCCAATTCGGGTATGGTTGGGGGGGGGGGGACTCTTGACTATCCACGCGATCAATGACTCTCTTCATCATGTACACCTCTGTCAGGTCATCTTTCATCCTCTGTCACTATAAGGAGAAAAGGCCCTGTTCTCCTCAGGTACGATCTCCATTCCAGGCAACACCCATGTAAATCTCATCTTCACACCCTCTCTATTATCCACGCACTCTGTCTATATTATCTATAGTATTAACCCTGGATGGCGAAAATCTGCCTGCATTCACACTGGTCATTGCCCGAAATTTTCCCTTTAATTTATCGCTGGACATTTTGAAGCTTATTGATATTACAAAACTGTAAGTAGGTGGCCAGAACAGCACACGATATTCTATCTACTGCCTCACCAACATGTTGTACAGCTTCAGCATCGAGTCCCAACTCGTCTACTCCGTGATCTGATTGTGAAGGCCACTGTGATCAGAGCTCAATACGGGCCGAACTGCCCGTGACACCGATTTCCAGTAATTGTCGATCTGTATCGCCAGGCTTCTTTTTAGATAATGCACACGAAAGTCCACTATTCAATACGTGTGTTGCAAGCTGTTGTATCTTTCCTCACAACGCCGACCATCTCATACTTGTCTGTATTAAATGCCATCTGCCATTTTTCAGCCCATTTCCAAGCCAGTCAAAATCAAGCACGAATTTGGATAGTTCCTGGCTGGAACAACGCCTCCAAATTAGGAATCGATCGTAATTCTTCTGATTCAGTTTTCTACATTGACACAATGGGCCAAACACCAATCCCTGCACTGCACTTGTCAGAGTCAAAGAGTCAACCATTCTCTCTCTACTAATAGAGAAAAGAACATTCACCAATCCGTCCATAAGCCGCATAACTTTTGTGTGGGCGCGTAACTTTATTTTATTATCAAAGGTCCCTGGAATTTTACTCTCAGTCTCTTTTATGTGTTCATAAGAACATCCGTAAACGTGTTTCTGTGATACATTTCCTCAGCTGTTACTCGACAACGAGTCGAAATGACTAAAGCAAGTGACAGAAAAATATAATTCCATCTCTTCCCTCAATAATTTGTAGACCATTTTACTTGCTGAGCTGATCCTCCGCCCTCAATGTCAGAGGCGAATGTGTTCCGCTGAATAGGACAGAATAAATACGTTTGAAGTTGATTGTTCAACATGTTTGTCTATGTTAGATACAACACTAATGAGAAATTCTCCCATTTCAGCTGCTGTCGTCAGATGTCCTGGAAAGTACATTGGTCGTGCTCGTGTTATCTTTTGTTTAAAAGTTAATAACGTGTAATATCCCTTGGGATACGAATTCATGGCACGCTGACCGAGTGAGAAAAATACTTTCATGTAAGTGTTTGTGGAGCGGGTTGTCCCTCATGCGACAGATGTCATAACCACACTAATTGTCTCAGTGGAATCACTCTGAATTGTATATAACTCTGTAAAATCTGCCAACTGTCCATATGAGCAACGGGAACGCTCTGTACAACTGAATGCTGCATCTGACAGAATATGGAATATCCAGCGATTTACTACATTGCGAGCGTATTCTATCCTTCTATTGTCGCGATCGGTATCCCCGGTAAAGTACTGTAGCTGGTCACTCTATCTATGGGGCAGTCGTCTCTGCTTTCGTTCGATGGCACTGTTTGTACTTTTACTGAGCACAGATGCTATCTTCGTCTGAAATGTATTTCCAGAATTGAGGATTCAAGCATCTGATAGTTCAGTTATTCAGCTTCCAGATTTCTTCTGTGTGAAGCGTTTTTTTGTCAATGACGTTGTTGCCCATATCGCTACAGTTCAATAATTTCATCTTGCTCGGCTTTCTTAACTAACTGTAGACGCATTTCGAGACCAGAAGCTTTTGTAACTGAACGGCCAGACGGATATCGACAATCAGCTCTGTTCTTCCATAAAATGTTAAATTATCACTTATGCATTAATTCTCACTACAAATAAACCTTTCATCTGTTTCACCTCAAATAACGGGAAAGGTGATGGTTATGGAGCGATCGACCTTCACCGGTACATGACTCGTGGAAATCTGATGCCTGGCTCTAATCTGTGGGAAAGTCCCCACCCACTGCTAATTCTGCCCATTACTGTCCAGCCGGAGTGCACGTACAGAGTCAACCGCAAATTGAATTTCTGCTTTTCACTTCCAAATACCATCATACCCTGCGTAGCATTGGTAAAATGGTGGGAATTCAGACATTTGCAGGTAACGAAAACTCTGTGTTGATTTTTTTTTTCTCTCCGGATTTCTTGCAGTTAATTTAACGGCCATTGTGATTCTATCTCGGGCAAAATGCGGACTCTCCAAATGCATCACCCGTTACCTGGTTGGAATGGCAACAGCAGATATGACGGTGGTTATAGTTTTCGCTTTAGTGGATCAGACCAACAGTATCTACATTTATTCCAGATTCCTACTCATCACTCCTGTATGCGCTCTGACACTTTCATTATTTGTTGTAACGAGGGACTGTTCAGTTTGGTTTACGGTCAGTTTTACCTTCGATCGTTTCATCGCAATATGTTGTCGAAGGCTGCGGGAACGATACTGCACCGAGAGAACAGCAACGGTGGTGATGGTGACGGTGGTTATAGTGAGTTGCGGGAGAAGTGTCCCGTTTTACTTTGCTGTTAAACCTTACGTCATCATTGACAACATACCATGGCGTTGCGCTCTCATACAGGAATACAACACTTCACCCGTGTGGAAAGGAGTGGAAATACTAGATGGCATTTTAACATCATTACTACCAATCGGCTTAATTCTTATCTTTAATGGGTTAACAGTAAGACATATAGTTGCAGCAAATAAAGTCCGGAGAGGCCTTCGGCTGAGCAGCGAAAAGCAGAAAGATGCCGAGGTGGAAAAACGCAGAAAATCGATGATTTTATTGTTTGCAATTTCAGCTAACTTCATATTGTTTTGGATGCCGTATACAGTCCGTGCCCTGAAATGGCAAGTGGAGAATTACTATTACGTTAACAGATATTTGAATTCCCCGGTATATATACTGCAGCAATCGGGTTTCATGTTGCAAACTCTCAGTATGTGCAGCAATACTTGTATTTATACACTAACTCAGAGGAAATTCAGACAACAGCTGAAGGAAGGAATGAAGTATGTTTTTACTTTAAATGGCCATCTGTGTAGATAACGCCCACTTCAATTTTAATTCAGGGGAGTTTTAGAATATAGCTGTTGGAATAAATCATTAGGTTTGGCAAATATGTCATAAATACAAACAATCTTCTGCCTGGTCATTCTGAACTGAATAGATTCCAAACTATCAAAGAGATGTGACAATCATTCTGGGACCGGTACCACAGGATAAAAGAAAGGACCAACAGACTCCCGGACAGTGTGTTCCACCAGGCCATCAGACTCACCTGAGTGTTTTCTATGTTATATTGACTGTTCTATTTATTATACGTCATTATAAATTACTAGGATTGCACATTGCATATTCAGACGGAGACCTAACCTAAAGATTTTTATTCCTCATGTATGTGAAGGATGTAACAAATAATGTCAGTTCAATCATAAGGGGAGGAATGACTTCCTGACTTTTAGGGGTTCATATATTTCAAAATGGTCATAGCAGGGTATAAAAGGGTAAAGTGAAAGTCTTTTAAACACAGGGAGGGTGTGATATATTACAGCTGCGGAAAGGAAGGACGCTGTGGTGGGATTGTTTGTTAATAGACTGTCACTGGATCTCGAGAGGGAACAAACACTTGCTTGAGAGTATTCTGTACAGACCTCCCATTACGAAAACGATAAAAACACACACAGACAGTGACAGATCGGGAGATAGATTTTGCACAGGTTGTTTCATGTTAATGTTGTCGTGTTAATGAAACTTAAACAAGTTAGACTTCACTGATATTCATCAGCAATTCATCTACTTAAAAGGTTTAAGTGTGACAGAATTTTTCAGTTGTGTACAGGAAGCAGAGGGCAGGCGGACTCGTGAACATTTCAGCTTGTGCTAATACTGGAGAGTGAAATAGGTCAGGTATCTGATCTCTCCGCGTTTCAGCATTTCAGCACGATAGAGCACAGCTATTCGACATACCTTACACTGTGATAGCAGCAGTCTATATGGAATGCACTTAATTGATACTATTGAGTAAGAACCTGGGTGCCGAATTAGGGAAGTGCTTTGATGCTTCAAATGCACAAGAGAAATTTGGAGATTGTTAATGGAGCACTTGATTAGGGTTCAGCATCGGTTTCTTTCATTGAGACGGATATTGGATGGCCTCGTAAAGTAACCCTGGTTGATAAGAGATATAGAACACCCCTTCAAGGAGAAGAAAGAAATATACTTCAGGTTTTGGAAGGAAAGATCAGACAGGGCTATGGAAAGTCCTCAGGTGTGCTGAGGCATGTAGGCGCTTCAGAATACGGGCTGGAAAGTGGGAATACATATTCCATATCGTGGTGCTACACGGTACGAAATCCAGGTAATTAGAGAAAGCCAGCGGAAATATTGCTGGGCTTTTGGACATGATATTTGCGCCATCACTGGCCACAGAAGTAGTACAGAATGATTGGAGAATAGCAAATGTTATTTCTTTTTCAAGAAATGAAATAGGGATCGCCTTAAGAATTACAGGCCAGTGAGTTTTCGATCACTAGTGGGCAGGTTATTGGAGAGGCTTCCTAGAGACGGAATTTATTAAAAACCGTATTCTGATTGGGATAGACAGCATGATTTTCTGTCCCTTATGAGCCTGAATAAATTCCATGAAAAAGTGAAAATTAGGCAAAAGAAGCACAGAAGTCAATGTGGGCTATATTCGTTTTGTAAGTATTAGTCTGGTTTCCCTATGGTGCACACTTTCAGAACGTCAGGTGGCATGGGAGCGAGTGAAACCTGACTGCAAAGATTCAGAACTGGCGAACCAAGGGAAGGCCGATACCGCTGTGGATGGAGTTTGCTATGCCTGGAGGACAGAGGCCACTGATGTTCCGCAAGGAATGTATAATCTTTTGTACGCTTTACACTTACATCTAGACTCTGCTGCAGTCCTACTGTGTTCTGAAAGACGGACTTTAATTTGAACATTCTGCAGGACTTGGATAATTTACTGAGTAAGGGCTGATTTTGAAATCAGAATACTGAATTCGGACTGAAACTGCACGGTATCTAAACTGAGAGCGTTTTTACGTATTACAGGGCAATTACTACGATTACATCCAAACATTTCTCCCCATTGGAACCCTGCAACTCAAGATCAGCATTCCGAAATATTCAGCACCATCATTTGCTGCTATCCAAATGAACCAGCCTCCCAGGCAGCGAACTTCAAATTACCCATTCAAATACAGCAGTTACTAACCCAGGATGAAGAATTCAAGAAACGTCAGGAATTCAGCAAGTCTAAAGTACTAGTATTGTTGCAATTGGAGTGGACACCTCCAGCAGTCCGTATTGGGGGTGTCGCCACCATTGGAGGAAAATGGCTGTGAAGGAAATATTGCTGGGAATTCCGTGTGGAAAATCGCACAAGCTAGTTGGTGACCAGGAAGTTTCAACAATTACAGAAAGCAGAAGCAGATGGCTGTTTAATTGAGGATCTGATAGAGTTATAACAAAAAAAGCTAAGAAAGAACGGCACAGACTGGTATCGCAAAAGAGATGTCGGCATAAAGTAGCTGTGCGAGCTACGGTACAACAGGAATCGGTAGAATATCAACATAAAGCAGAAGCCGAGCGAGATAGACAAAATGCTCTAAAAGTAGGTAGAAACGTTTAGACAGAGGGGTAGATGTTTAGAGTGGTGTGGGCTTGATGCATCTGAACCAGTTTCAGTTGTAGGGTGAGAAACTAGAGGGACCAGCCCAACTAGCGAAGGATAAAATGGATCGAATGAGGAATCAGTGCGGTGATTGAAGACGGGTGTGAATGTGATTCAAAAACCAGCACAGGAAAGGAAGAGCAGCAGTGGTGATCATGCACAGTGTTTAAAGCAGATATCCAAAAGCAGCGGGACCAATTGCTGCACAGTGCCGTATGATATGTGCTTTTTGATCTAAAAAGGGGAGGAAGGTGAATAGGGAGGTAATTGTTGGTATGATAGAGCAAATATATCTACTAGATACGGCTACGATCATTCTGAAGAAACGTTTCCCGAGGAACTCCCACCAAAGGTATACAAACAGGAGCTGGTGATACCGTCTGCACGGTTGGCACCCCTCGTTACTATCAGAGAGGGCGAGCGGGGCGGGGTGCAAATCAAATCAGAACGTAACATGCACTACACCGTTCGGGGTACAGCAGCTTAAAGATACTGCATTCTGCAATGGGACGTGTGCTCACGGTCGTTACTCGAGAACTGATACAAGCAATTAGTCATCAGAGAGCAATACATGTCCGAGATGGACTGTGTTCCAAGAGGTGCATGGAAAACTATTAGAGATGGACCATTTAGGAACAAAGGCCTCAAATAGATGTTTGAGGACAGTTGTATCTCAGTAAATCGATGAATCTAAACGTCACTGGAAATGTTTGATCATTCCGAACCCATTCATTCTGAGTCATGGACACTGAGGAAAGTGAGTATAGCGTGGGTAAGAAAATACAAAGATCAACAAAACTCTCCCTCTCTCTCCAGCTGGCAAGAATATAGACACCCTGGAAGCAGGACAATATCGTGAGCGGTGATTATATGGCCAAGGCGGGGCTTTGTTTTGACAGAGTTAATTGTATGATTTGGAAGATGCCAACAGGCAAGAATATAGACACCACCTGCAGATCCCAGTAGGAGAATATCAGGGTAGGATATGCACAATGGCTGAAATGTGGATAAAACCGAATGAAATGAGCGATGATCTGAAGGTGCAGCAAATTATTGCACAGACCTCAAGAGCACTTTCAAGGTACACGCATGACTGCGGAAAGAGAGCTGGCAGCTTATACATCAAGGGCGAAATCCTTAGTCAAAGAATCAATATGGGTCTCCAAACGAAAAGCAGATGTAGGTACGGTAATTAAGAGTTTGCGACAGTAAGAGGTACTGACGCCAATCGCCGCCACTAGTAACTGACCCATATGGCCAGTGACAAAACCAATTGGTAACTGGAGGTTCACAATAGATTATCGATAGCTGAATAAATGAATTCTGTTAACAGCCCCAACTGTAGCAACTAACCCGGAGTCAGAGGTCAATCACAATGAAAGAGCGCAATGCTTGACAGTTTCATTAATAAATAAAGGATTTTGCATGTTCCAGTCGAAAAGATTGTCAATGCAAGTTTGCATTTACCTTTCAGGGACGGCAGTATACATGGACTGCCCTACTAGAGGGGTTCCACCATTCCTCGCTATATTTCAACAGCGCAGGGGGAGCTATAAAGCGTTTTTCAAAACTCGAGTGCTCGGTACAATCTGTAGATGATCAACTCCTGAAGACTGAAACAAAGTGTGAACTTTATGGGCTCTTGACAGAACAAATGCAATTTTTACTTACATTGAGACTAAAGGTAAGCCCTAAAAAACAGAGGTGATGGAACAAGTAGTTTGTTATTTGTGAATGAATTTGACATTGGGGAAAAAGAGAAACTGAAAAGTGAAGAGGAGAATCCGTGATGAATCTATCTCTTTCCGGACATTTGAAAGGGCTGTGGACCTTTCTGGGGCTGGTAGGTTACTCTATGGATCACATTGATGGATTTTGCAGCAAGGCAGTGAGGCAATGAACCATTCTCATTGCAGGTGGCGACGACTGATACCACCCCTTATTAATGCTGGTACAGGAGACGGATGGGAACTTAAAGCAAGTTTTGTATGCATTACGCATGCTGTCAACAACCGAACAGTAGGATGCTGCTTATGAAATAAGAAACATTTGTTTACGTTTCTCTGGCGGTGAAGCATTTCACCTACATAGTGGAATTGAATCCAGAGCCAATAATAACAGAGCACTCCCGCTTACAATTACTGATAGATGGAAGGATTCAAAATGTTTCAACAAGCCAAAGCAAAGTCATTAGATGGACATTGCTGTTGCAATGAAGAAATATTAGCGTTAAGGAAGTACAATCACCGTCAATGTTAGCCGATATCTTGCTGTACCAAGGAAGTAAGCATGAGAATCAAGGTATGATAGCAAATGGTCTCAAGGGTCCATTTGTATTAAAATAGACCAAAAAAATGTGAGGGTGAATGAAGATCAGATAAAGTAATAGCTGAGAAAAAAAGACACAAAGGAAAAAGAAAAAAAAAACATTTTTTTTATATATGGTTGATGATCAGAGGAGAAACGTATGCCTCTATGATATCTTCATGGTTACGAATCCCCGTTGTTCCCTTCAGGTGTAGCTACGGTGGAAGAACCTTCAGCAAATGCCCTGATGCGCCACTGCAGGAGGAAGACACGGAGGGTCATCCCAGCTTATAATGCACCTGCTGCCACCATACCAACCGTCTTCGTCGCCCAGCAAGACCACTCAAGACTGTGGAACTTGTGTGAATTTCTATTAGCTGAATTTTATACATAGTGGAGAAATTCAAAATATGGATATCGTTGGAATGTGTGTTAGTGTATGGCAAGGTTATGCCTGGACGTCATCACTTTAATCAGTTGAGGCTGTAAAAGCAGCAACATTATCAGTCGGGTTAACGACTACTAATGATTTTGTCAGACTGGCCAGCAGTGATAACATTATTTCAGTTCAGTGATGTTCCATAAAAAGCAGTGATAATACAAGCCGGACTGTGACATGTCAGTGTACTTGCAGACTATTTTGCATATTGAACGGCAGTGATTTTTTTTTTTGAACAATAAACCAGACCCGTAATAGTTCCGGGTTTCGCATCTTCCAGTCACTATGCCTACGTCATATCCGGCGACCTCCATTCTATATCCAGGTATTGGATCTCCAGTAGCTCAGACAGATGTCAGTGAGTGCGCCATGTGGAGAGTTTGCGCTCATTCATCCGGCTGTGATTCACATTGCTGCCCATCTGCAGTGACCTCTTCTTTCTGTTCCTTACAAAGTTTTATCTCATTCGTGCAATATTTATAAATCATTTCAAAATCTTTTAGAAAAGAAAAACTGTCTGATTTTTATTGTATACAAACATATGACTCAGCGTATTCCGTAGTGTCGAACTACAACGGTTTAACATCATCTCAACTTGACTGTAATTAACTTGATTCGTGATGTACAACAATACTCACTTGTAGTTCCACCCCGCCTGCTTGAAGCAAGAAAAACATATACATTGATCTCAAGTGTACTGCACATTACTTAAAGGTTAAGTATACCTAACACATGCCAACATGAATACAGGGTAATTTAACAATTACTTTGATTTTAGTCCTGGTTTGAGACATTAGAATAAAACATATCGGTTGCGCAAAGGTGTAAGTGATGAAGGCTCGGCATTCTTATGTTCCCCGTTGGTTTCCTTCATCCGAACACACTGAACAGAAGCTGTACCTATTTTCGCCTTTGTGATTGTTTAACTGAGAATCCACCGAACGATGTCTGGGTTTATTTTCCAGTGACTGTCTAAACTAGAGTGTAACAGGGCTTGCCAATAAAGACACCGGGTTTCCCTTAGACATACGAAACAAATGTGCTGGTCATTCGAAAGATAAGCACGGCCCAATGTGATAACAATAAAGAGTGAATATTTCT
Organism: Hypanus sabinus; assembly: GCF_030144855.1. Taxonomy (NCBI): domain Eukaryota; kingdom Metazoa; phylum Chordata; class Chondrichthyes; order Myliobatiformes; family Dasyatidae; genus Hypanus; species Hypanus sabinus. The sequence continues at coordinate 122,950 of NW_026781728.1, read as the reverse complement.
CCTTCACCGCCGGGTCACTCCTGATATCTCTGCACAAAGAACAACAAAAGCCGGAATTCCATGTCATTATGTTCCCCTGCTGTTTCGTTCACTCGGCGGTACATTGACCGGACATCTGTGTCCTCTAAAGTCCAGACCGTAATAATACGTTGCATGGAAACGCTGTGCACATTGTGTGACCATCTCCTGCTGTGCAGAGTGCGATAAACGTCAGTATTTATGGCACATTTGAGATATTGATGCCGCTGTCTGAAATTTGAGTAGATCAGAATTTTATTTGCTGCAAGGGTGCGGACATTCACGACCAAAATCATGACCAATACGTCCTGATATCTACTGACAGTGTGGTCACTAAAGACTGGACTTCATTACTAACAGTGTGGTTGTGCCAAGGAGCATTTTGAGAAAGAGCGATATTATTATGGCGTTATAGTTTTATAGTCAGAGATCTTGTTTTCCCAGTTTCCATGATGAGTCTAGAAAAAGCAATAAAATTACCAGCATACTGAGAGATGGATCTGAAGAAACAGTGATATTTTTAGTGTGAGACATTGTGGGACCGAATAAGCTGTGATAACAACATTGCAGTATTGAGTGAACTGTACAAGCAGGGACATTGTCTATGTTGTCGGTGGCATGTCAGAGGAAGCGCTGATTAGACCAGTGTGGTCAGTGATGAGCCTGTAGATCTGTGGCAGTCCTGTTCATTGCAGGAATTGATCATTTGGAAGGAGGGAAACATCCCTAGTAGTCTCTTCACAGCCTAGAAAGGGAAATAAATTATCTGTCTTGCAAATTTAATCATTTTCAATCTAACTATTTATATATCCACCTATATATAGGCACATTGGCGAGACACTAGAAAAACACTTTCTTTGAAATAGCCGTACTGACAACTTCTATGGATAAAACATCATCATCGCTGGAAAACAAGGTTCACGAGAAATAACTGAGAATCATGCAAGATAAAATCCCGAAAGAGTATCGATGTTATCACTGTCTTTGGTGCTGCTTGATTTGGTTTGTTATTTTAATTCCTATTCATCTTTAATTATTTTTGTTGGTGTCCGTTGCCCGTCGTTTCTGACAATAGTCTAAACATGTGGGAAAGAATTTAATTGTAAAATAAAACTTTTTTCTCATGGGCAGTTTTATTCTTTCGTGCTTCAGAATCAAGGCTCAATGGTAGGAATAATGGTCCAGATTGGCCACTCCCTCGGCTGCGGTGAAAGCAATGACGCATTCTGTGCCTTGTTTTGCCTTCCACTCTCAATGAAGTGTTCCAGCATTGCCTTCTTGGGCTTTGGATGTTATAGTTGTTGTCAGCTTCCCAGTCCGGGAAATGGTTGCGCTTGCTGGGTAGGTAAATCCCTATCGCACCAGTCCTGGAGGTTTCCAGCTATCATCACTGGTTTACCCCGCCTGTCTTAGGGGTGTACCAGGGTGTTGCCACTGTCGCAGGGAAACAGTTACTTGGAGCCATAAATGAGAGCAGGGTGGCAGGCGCTGGCCAACGCTGGACAAGCTGCCCCTGTGTGGAGAACGACCTGCCCTCCACCAGAGGTGCCAAACAAATAGACCCCACATCTGGCATCCTTGGCTGCGTAAATCCAGGAAAGACTCTCCCCGGTACGGCCAAACACTCCGGTGAGATTGAACGGGTCTCCCATGTCAAACCGCAGTTTTGCTACGCTGTTGCACATTAGTGCCACAAAATAACAGACAGTACGCTGCATATGATTAAAGGAATTATATTTTATAAAAGGATATGCGGTGAAAGCAGGGGAGTGGGGTGACTGGAGGAATTGCATCAGCCCATGATTTAATGGTGGAGCAGACTGGATGGGCCGAATGGCCTGCATCTGCTGCTATGTCTTATGGTCTTATTGATGAATTTTAACTTAAGGGATAGAAAATAAAACAAAAAGAAAATAGTCCATTCTAATTAAGCAGTCAAATGTGCACACGTTGGAGCTCATCTTGAACTTCTCGGTCACTCACGCCCTGCCCCTCGGTCTGCGTGGAAGCTCAAACTACCTTCCAGACAATCGGGTCGACCACCGGATCGCATCCTACGACCGGTTCTCTTCAGGGTCTTCGCTCTCTTAGCCTTTTGAACAACAGCCCCAACCACACAGTGTCCCTCACCAAAAAAAAACTCCCCCGATTTCTGGCATCCTACTTGAATGGCCCACTTTGCTCATCATCCTGATCTTCAACAATAATCCGAACAGGCTGAAAGAAGAATACGGAGAACTACACATTCCAACACATAAACTGACCCTTCGGCCTGAAGCTCGGAGTGAAACCATTGAAGGACCAAACAAACCATCTTCACACGCTTGACGTTTGCCGTATTTTATGTATTTTCGAAGACTAATCATCAGTATTTTTTAGGTTCCAGTGCTTTGATTTTGCACAAAAATTCCCTGGCCTTAGCTTTCTTTTAGTTTGATGTGTCTGAATAAAATTGGAAGTCAACGTGCGATTCTCACAGGGGGGAAATGTAGTGACTCAGCAATGTTTCAAAGGGGACATAAACAGCAGTTTTGGTGTTTCAGCGCAGACTTTCAGTGCGAACGTAATGTATACTGCACTTTATGGTATTTCATTCAGTCTCGCTGGCAAACATTAGAGCAGCCTGGGAACCTGCGGACAGATCACTGAAATTAGTTTCTGCTTCTGTTCAAACGGAGTATCGATGGAGAAATGGTGGTAGAATTGTGGCAGCTCTGGCTCAAGTCTTTAAATTTAAATAGATGCACCACACGTCACGTGTATGGTGTAAAGTGGTGAAGTCTTTCCCTGGGAGCGGTTCAATGCCTCATATCTAACATCTCATGTGTGTGTGTGCAGGAAAAGAACGTTCAGCAATCGGTCCGCAATCTGCAGCTAATGGCGTGTGGGCTTGTAACTTTCTTATTATCAAAATCCCTGGAATATTGCTGTCGATCTTCCTTTAGTACTTACAATAACAGACGTACTTTCGACATTCAAGTTATTCGAAGCGACTAGAACGAGCGAAAGGAAAAATAATCCTAACCCCCCCCCCCTCCCAATAACGTGTACTTCATTTCACCTGCCGAGCTAATGTCCCACTCTCAAAGTCGGAAGAGAATGTGGTCGGCGGAATGTGAGAAAATAAATCTGTTTGAAGTTGATTGTCCATGTTGATTATTCAGGATGATGGTCTATGTTAGAAACGACATTGATCAGAAAAGGTCCCACTTCAGCAGCACAAGCCGGGTATCTTGGAAATTACTTTGGCAACTATCATATTATCTTTTGTTTAACAAGTTAATAACTTGTAACATCCCTTGGAGGAAAGGAATTTATGGCACGGTGCGGAGTGAAAAACAATTTAATGTCAATGTTTGTGCAGCTATTTGTCCCTAATGTCACTGACGTCATAACTACAATAAATGCCTCAGTGGAATTACTCTGAATTGCATATAACTCTGTAAAACTGATCACCAGTCCATATGAACAGTTGGAATGTTCCGTGCATCTAAAAGCTGCATATTCTGAGGGAATATGGGATATCCAGCGATTTACTACATCGCGGGCATTTTCTATCCTACAATTGTAGCGATCAGTATCCCTGGTAAGGTACTGGAGCTGGTCACTCTATGTATGGTGCCGTCATCTTGCTTTTGTTCCGCTGCACTGTTTGTACTTTTACTGAGCACAGATGATACCTTCGTCTGAAATCTGTCTCAGGAATTGAGGATTCAAGCATCTGATAGATTTGCTGTTCAGTTTCCATATTTTTTCAACGTGATACTATTTTGTTTGTCTATACGTTGGTGGCGATATTGCCATAGTTTCACATTTTCAGCTTCCTCAAACAATAGTGGTCGCTTTTCCAGTTCGGAAGCTTTTTATCAACTGCACGGCCAGTCGAATAGCTGCACTCAATTATACCTTATGCATTAAATGTCATAATTTCACTACAAACAATTCCTTCAGCTATTTTACGTCAAATCATGGAAATCATTTTGTTTATGGGGCGATCGATCGGCCACCGTTAAGTGAGTCGGGGAAAATCAAATCCCTGCCTCCGAGCTGTTGGAAAGTCGCAAACCCATTGCCACTTCTGTCTACTATTGTCCAACCGGAGCGCACGGACAATCCGCACAAATTGACTTTTTGCTTTACACTTCCAAAAGAACTATACCCTGCATAGCATTGGAAGAATGGTGGGTATTCAGGCATTTGCAGCTAACGATAATTCTGTGTTGTGTAATTTTTTTCTTTTTCTCTCCAAATTTCCTGTAGTTAATTTAACAGCGATTGTGATCCTATCTCGGGGGAAATGCGGACTTTCCAAATGCATCACCCGTTACCTGGTTGGAATGGCAGCAGCGGATATGATGGTCGTTGTATTTTTCGGTTTACTGCAAGAGACCAACAATATCTACGTTTATTCCAGATCCCTGCTCATCACTCCTGTATGCGCCGTTATTGTTGTATTTTTTCTTGTGACGAGGGACTGTTCTGTTTGGTTTACGGTCAGTTTTACCTTTGATCGCTTCATCGCAATATGTTGTCGAAAGCTCTGGGAACGATACTGCACTGAGAGAACAGCAACGGTGGTTATCGTGACCATTATTGTATTCAGCTGTGGGAGATGTACCCCGTTTTACTTTACCATTGAGCCTTATGTCATTATTGACAACGTGCCGTGGCGTTGTGCCCTCACTCATGAATACGCTACTTCACCCGTGTGGAAAGGCATGGAAATACTAGATGGCATTTTAACACCGTTGCTACCAATCGGCTTCATTCTTATCTTCAATGGGTTAACAGTAAGACATATCATTGCGGCAAATAGAGTCCGCAGAGGGCTTCGGAACAACAGTGATAATCAGAAGGATACCGAGGTGGAAAACCGCAAAAAATCGATAATTTTATTGTTTGCAATATCAGCAAATTTCATCTTATTTTGGGTGCCTTATGTAGCTCATTCCCTGAAATGGCAAACGGTAAACTTTTTTTATGAGGACAAATATTTGAGTTCCCCGGTATATATACTTCAACAATTTGCGGTGATGTTGCAAATTCTGAGTATGTGCACCAATACTTGTATCTATACACTGACACAGAGGAAATTCAGAAAAGAATTGAAGAATGGAGTGAAGTATGTGTTTACGTTAAATGGCCATCTCTGTTAATAACTCCCACTCCAAATGCAATTCGACGGAGTTTGAAAATTAGTAGATTTCGCAAATATACCATAACTTCAAACATTCATGTCCCTGGTCATCATCAAATTAATGAATTCCAAACTATCGCAGAGAGTTGACAATCATCCGGAAGACGGTACCGCAACATAAAATGCAGGACCAACAGGCTCCGTGACAGTTTCATCCACCATGTCATCAGACTGATTAACTCACGCAGATATCAGTGTTTTCCTATGCTACGTTGACTGTTTGGTTTCTTACAATTTTACATTTCTTGGATTGCACAATGTAGATTTAGATGGAGACGTATCCTAAAGATTTTTATTCCTCATGTATGTGGAGGAAATAAAGTCAATTCAATCTCAAGGGGAGGAATGACTTCCGGACATCTCGGGGTTCAGATGTTTCAAAATGTTCATAGTCGGGTAAAAGAGAGTAAAGGGAAAGCCTTTCAAACACAGGCAGATAGTGTCACAGCTGCGAAAGGGAGGACACTATGATGGAATTGTATGTTAATAGACTGTGATTGGAACTCAGAAGTAGAAAGGGAAGCGACACTCGTTTGGGAGAATTCTGTAGATAGCTCCCTTCACCAAAACGAAAACAACAACCAGAGACAGTGACTGATCCGGAGATAGATTTTGGACAGTTGCCATTTTCATATGGTTGTTGTCACAGGTAAATTAAACTTCACCGATATTCATGGGCACTTCGATTGTTTACAAAGGTTTATATGTGAGAGAATGTCTCGGTTACGTCCGAGAAGGAGTCGTATCGCAATGAGCAGGCAGGCGGACTGGCGAACAGCCCATTCTAAATCTAGTACTGGAAAGTGAAACGGTCGGGTAACAGATCCCTTTGCGGGTCAGCATTTCAGAAAAATAGGACACAGCTATTCGCCATTTACTAATACCTTACACCGGGGTAGGAGCAGACAGTATGGAATGTATTTAATTAATGCTATTAGGTAGGAACTTGGTAGCTAAATTTGGGACAGGTTTTGTTCCGTCAAATCCACAACAGAAATATGGAGTTTGTTAATGGGACACTAGATTGGGTTTCAGTACAGGCTTGTTTCACTGAGGCGGGAATGGATGGTCCCTAAAGTCAGCCTGGTTAGAAAGAGATAAGGATCACCTCTTCAAGTAAAAGAAAGGAATCCATTTAAGGATTGGGAAGCAAGAATCAGGCAGGGCTATGGAAAGAGACAGTGTAGCCAGGAGGAGTTTAACAATGGACTTAGAAGAGTTAGAAGCGGACATGAAAAGGCCTCGAAGGTTTAAAACAGGAGTGTGACCACATAGAGAGTGGAAGAGATGAGCGATAAAAGTGGAAGCATGTGTCTGGAGTGCAAGGAGGCAGTGAAGGTCCTTACCCATACTTTGCTTCAATATTCACCAGTGAGCGCGTCATTGACGAATGTGGATACAGCGAAACACGACGGATGTGCCGGAACACGCAAACGTTCAGAATTACGAGCTGGAAACAGGGAAAACATGAAAATAACTCTTTCCCCTTTGCTACAAGGGATGTATTTCAGGTAATCTGAGAAAGCGAGCGAAGATATTGCTGCGCTTTAGGACATGACATTGGTGTCATCACTGGCCACAGAGAACGGCAAATGTTATTTCTCTTATGAAGAAGTATAATGTAGTCCTGAGAGTTACAGGCCAGTGAGTCTTCGATCAATGGTGGGCAAGCTGTATGAATGGTTTCTTAGAAACAGAATTAATGAGTATCCGGAGAAACGCATCCTGGTTGGAGATAGTCAGCATGGTTCTGTGAGGTCAGGTCGTCTCTTATGAGTCAGAATACTTTCCAAGAAAAAAGTGAAAAATTGGTCGATGAAGTCAGAACAGTCGTGCTGAGGTATATTAATGGTTAAGCTGTTTGACTGGGTTCCCTATGGAACACTCATTCAGACCTGGGATCTAGTGAAACCTGGCTGTATAGATTCAGAACTGGCTGAACAAGGGAAGGCCGATGAGGCACTGGATGTAGATATTCCGCAAGGTAGGTCTAATCTTTAGTACACTCTACAACTATATCTAGTCTCTGCTGAGCTATTACAGTATACTGAGAAACAGACATTAATTTGATCATCCTGCAGCACTGGGATAATTTGCAGTAATTTAGTTAGAGGTGATGATGAATGCAAAATACTGAATCCGGACTGAAACTGCACGCTTTCTAAACTGAATTCCCGTGTACCAATTAAAGGCAGATGCTAAGATCACACCAAACCAATCTTTTCCAATGGAACCCTGCAACTCAAAACCAGAGGTTCAATGTCTTCAGCAGCATCATCCGTGCTTCCCAAATAACTCAGCCTCCCAGAATGAGAATTTCAGTACTGACAGAACACACGCCCACACAATTACCGGTAGACGGAAGGATTCAAAATAATTGAGTAAGCCACAGAAGAGTCATTAGATGGGCATTGTTTTTGCAAGGAATAAATATTAGCGTAAAGTGTATAAACACAACCTTCATCTTAGCCGATAAACTGAAGTGAAAATATGTCTCAAGCTATGAAAGCAAGTGATCTCAAGGATCTGTTTGTATCAAAAAAAAAGAAAATGGTGAAAGATCAGATAAAGTAATGACTGAGAACAAAGGCACAAAGAAGCAAATATTTTTGTATGTTTCCTCAACAGTACAGGATGGTGAGAAGTGAACTGGATGAGGCACATATGTAGAGGATGACATGACCAGGATATGTACAGTATAGCTTTAAACCTACCGACACCCATGAGGGCACAGGCAGCTGAATTGGCAGCTGCAGTTTACCTGGTTAGAGTCAGAAAGTTTTTCACCAGAGTTAGCCATACAATCTGATCATATGTAGTTTGCAACAGACTTACAGAACGTTTACCTCTGTGGGCGGCTCCTCGCATCTGTTCTGCTATTTCAATATATATTTAAGGAGGGAAAGGGAAAATATGGATTCATAAAGGGAAATTGAAAAGTTAACTAATTGTTGGAACGTGAATAAAAGCTTCTGGTTCCAGAAGGAGGAAGAAACCAAATGACCCGTTGGTACCATTTTGCATGGGGACACCAGGGAAGCAAACCCTCCACAGAAAAGATCAAGAAAGTGGGCTGGTGGCCGAAGAAGAAGGATGGTGTTGATATTCTGTGAGAACTTGCTTGATTTGTGCATAATTTAGTCCTCACAGAAATGTAAGGAAAAGAGGCCTTCAACGCAACAGATCGGTAGAAGGGCCTTCGACTACTTTACAAATAGATTAAATTATTTTTCTTACCGCCCGCCCCAGAAGAATACAGATATTCCGTGGTAATAATAGATAGCTTCATGACGTGAGTAAATAAATATTCACTTGCTGGGTCTTGCTCGGAGTATTGAAACGGATTAAGGCACACAAGCATTCTCAGCTATGACAGACACAATAATGGCCATTGCAAAAATCTTTTCGGAAAGGATATTCACTAGCTGGGTACGACCCCCGAGTACCCAAATGGATTAAGGCACACATTTCACGGCCCAGATAATGGAAGATGTCATGGCAGTTTTAGGGATCAAACGGAGATTTCATAAACTCCGTAGACTGCAGTCAAGAGGAAGTGTGGAAAGGAAATGAGGCAACAACATGGGACAGCATATTCTTTGATGATAATATGGAATACATTAGCATTTTCAACAGGTTACTGCCATTATAAATACATCACTGGAACGGACATGGAAGGTTTAGAGGAGTTGATTGGATGAAATTGTTGGAACACAAAATCAATGGGTTTGTGGCAGAAATGTGGGTACAACAATGATACAGTCCATGAAAGAAGCCATTTATGTGGCAGTCCAACAAAAGGGGAAGGCGAAACAACAGAGTAATACCTACTTTGACTCAGTGATCAGTCTGGATTCTGAATTGTTCAGGACAAAGAGTGATAATTAGAATACACAAACCTTCATTACTAATTCGAAGCTTTTGCAGGTCTGTTTGAAATTATAGGCAAACTAAGTCCATCAGTGTACAAGCTACTGACTTCTTCAGATAAAATGTGGGAAGTACTATATTAACCGTCTGAAATTTGTGGAGGAGAAGCAAAAAGGTCATCACCATCGCTACCGGATATACATGATGTCCCTGACTAGGGTGACTTGAGAATGGAACAACAGTTCCTTCAAGATTGGGACAGGTTCTATCAATAGGGTGATTGTCGGTTCCTTCATCCTAGGAAAAAGCGCAGTTTTGTTAAAAAAATCAAAAAAGAAATGTAACCCTCCGAGTCCTGCCCTTTTTATGAAACAAAATTGGGTGAGGACAACAGATACCTTGAGACCAAATACAACTGAGCTTCCAGATTGGACGGTCTAGAAAAAAATAGAAAATATGGACTTAAAATAACTTACTATTTTCCCTGGAATTAAGAGCAGATATCCCCCTTTTGTTACAGGTTTCATTCAACATGAAGAGAATATTGTATTTCGTTGCGATGACGTTAACTATGACTGAAACAGAGTAAGTTTGCTCCAGAGCCAGTGCGGCGGACGATTGTGTCAACAGTGATATCACTGCTTGGAAAACACTGAGTGAACAACAACAACAACAAAAATGAAACAAAAACAAAAATGAGTATCTGTGATAATATGTTGTTACTCAGTTACCACTAATCCCTCACTGCACTGCAGCCTGGACATGCGTTGTGTAAGAGGCAACGACGGTCGGAGCAAACTGAACTAATTAGCAGACACGCTGATAAGGCAAATGAACTATTTAGTTACCCAGACTTTTGGAGTAAGTTTCAGAATCGGGGGACAAACGTACAAATATATCTGTGGTTAAGAATAGCAACACATGCTGCTGTAATTCCAGTTTAATGCACCCTCATAATTGATTGCTCAGTGTATATCAACCGAGAAGAGGAGAGGAAGGCAGAACTAATGGAAGAAAAAAAAACAGGAAAAATTATTTCAAGAAATAGAAGAGAATGCGATCAGTATGGATTCGGCCAATTTAGTTAGTTAATGTGAATATTTTATATAGAATGTAATTGTTCAATGGGGTTCCAGCGGAGTCCTTTGGGCAGCCAACTGAATGAGTGGGTGTAATGATTCCAAGATAAATGGATGAAGAAGAGGCAGATGTTGGCCGGAAGGAACTACAATCTAATCAAGGAGAGGGAAAACCAACAGGTTGACTTTGTTTTCCACCGATTTGGGGGTCTCTGTACTGACTTTTGCTCTGGGATAATGTACATAGAACCCTCTCGGATGAGTAGCTACTAATTATGTAAACTGCTGGACCTACAAATGAAGCAACCTGTGAACTCTTTAGACTCTGTCTGGTGTCTTTTAACTGGTCTGGACCAGTCAGTTAAAACATACACAAGGAAGCAAGGCAGGGGCAGGCAGAGCCATGTTATTATATTGGCTGTATTCCTGTACAATGACTAGTGATAATGACCCAGGTAGCTCAGGTGACGGGGAGCCAATGCGATTGAGATCCACAATTCAGATGATGAGAAACACTGTAAGTGTTAGGAACTCCGAATACGGCGGGACGATAACACTTCAGCAACGAGAGTCCAACCATCGCAGATAAGGCAAGCCCACGGACACGTTGATACCTGGAGCGCGATGAATGTCTGACCAGCTTAGAGTGCATTGCCCTGTGGGGAAAGCTGTTGCTGACTCAGTCCAATCCCTGAGTAACCCCACTGGTCACGAATTCCAACATCGAAAACGGCCCAGTTATTTCGTCTCCCTCTTTTGAGTCCACAGAAGTTTATCAGAAAATTCTTACATTTCACCCACACCACATTCCCCAGTTCCCCATTTCCCATCTGTTTATCCTTTTCTGAACCCATACTGACTCTGCCAACGCTGGTGTTGCTGTCAATCCAGCCCAGTGGGTGGACATGTGGGGTCTTGGTCTGTGTGTCTCTGCCAGTAGGACACTATGTATAGAATGCAATGGAAAGTTTGACTTCATGTGTTTCACTTTAACAGTTGCATTGTAAACGTATATCTGAATTCTGGGCTTATTGTCGGACTGAATAACACTACTCTCTGAAACTGTGGAACTGATGAGCTGTCGGTCTGTCGCTGCTCTGTAACACATCATATGTACCCTGTCCCCGGACAGGAGGTAACATCGGACACGAATGTAGTCTTTCCCTGTGGGTAGGAGAAGGAAAATGAGTCAATGAAGGAGAGCTAAAAGTCAGACGGCTGTGTGAAGCGGCCGGTGCAGACAGTGCCAGTATCAAACTGACTGTCTGTCATTCCTACTCTCTCTCTCTCTCTCTCTCTCTCTCTCACTCTCTCTCTCTCTCTCTCTCTCTCTCTCTCTCTCTCTCTCTCTCTCTCTCTCTCTCTCTCTCTCTCTCTCTCTCTCTCTCTCTCTCTCTCTCTCTCTCTCTCTCTCTCTCTCTCTCTTTCACTCACTCCCTCCAGTAAGTAGACGATCTCTCATCGGTACGAGTACCACAATAGTCACAGAATATGTTCTACTCGTTCTTATACTGGTGACGAAAATGAGACGACACTTACGACACAGAATGGGAAAATTAGAAAGAGACAGCCATGGACTGATAGATTATTATGACACAGAAATAGTTTCTTCCGCTCATCCAGATCACCCCGCTGTGATCATGCGCCTCGACCCACTTATCGTCACTGTCCGTCTCTCATCTGCGTACCTAGACAACCTTCACTGAAATGATCCGATTGAATCTGCAAATACCACTTACCCTTACAGTTCCTTCCACACACGCTCGACCCTTTTAGTGAATAGGGCTTACCACATATGCCTCTTGCATATTTCTCCTTTCACCCAAATCTATGAACACTAGGTGTAGATTCACTCTGAGGATGGGGAAAATCTCCGGGCATTCACCCTGTCCGTAACGGTCACATTCTTATATACTTCTGTAAGATCTCCATTTATTTTCCAGCTCTCAATGGAATACGTTCTAAACTTATTCACTCTATCCCTCTAACTCTTGTCCTCACTCCCCAAAATCTTCCTATCAAATTATCGCTGTCCACTTTGAGACTTATTGACATGCGTTTCCAATTAAATCGTTACGCCCCCCTCCTATTTCAGATCCAAAAGCCCATCTCATACCTCTCTGAATGGGTAAGTTGATCCTGCAGCTTTCCTGACTACTACGGATACTTCAAGTTATCTCCAGTTTTTATTTCTTATAATGATTTCGGCGATACGTTCATAATGTGTTTAAATCAGTGCACAGATTCCCCAATTCTTTCACTTCGATATGAGTTAATGTGCTGATTATCACGCAGTCTTTTTATTTTAGTACGCTTTCTAAAATTGATTCACATACACCATTTTTATGTTCCTCGCACCCATCCTTCTCGTAAATATGTTGCCTTCTATTTAAGCTGAACATCTTCTCTTCAGGTCGAGTCAGCACATCATGCTTCTTCTAATCAATCCCGCTCTACTTTAGTTTACTGACGATATTAACCACCCCTTTGCTCTGGCTTTGTTTAAATTCCACATGTCAATCCTCACCCAAATCTTTATCCCTCTTGCGTTCTTCACTTTTTACCCCAAACCTATGAATTCCAGTTGTAGTTTCACTCAGAGGATGGGGAAAAGCTCCGGGAATTCACCCTGTCTGTATGTGACGTTCACAATTTTATATACTTCTGTACGATCTCCATTAATTTTCCTGAGTTCAATGGAATAAATCATTAACCTATTCAAACTATCCCTCTAAATCTTGCCCTCGGTCCCCAAACTCTTCCTTTCAATTTATCGCTGCACACTTTGTAGCTTATTGGCAATTCAAACATGTAGGTAGCGGATCGGAACAAACCTGAATATTCTATCTACAAACTCACCATTGTGCTGTACAGCTAAAACATAACGTCTCAAGTCCTGTGCTCAGTGATCTGATTGTGAAGGCCACTGTGAATTGAGCTCAATTACAGCACAGTGATCTGCCCGTGACGCCGCTCTCCTGGAATTATCTCTCTGTAGCCCCACGTCTCTTCAATATCTGCTTATTAACTTGGTGTACATTTCCTCACAGACCACCCCATACTTGTCTGTATTAAATTCTATCTGCCATTTTTTAACCTATTTTTCAGCCAGTCAACATCAAGCTATAAGCTTAGATAGAGTTCCTGCCTGTAAAAACGCTCCCAAATCTAGGTTACATCCTTAATTCTACTGATTATGTTTTCCACATCGTCATCTAAATCATTAAAATACATGATAACTAACAAAGGACCCAGGATGAATCCCGCAGTGCCCTTGTCACAGTCAAACAAACATCCACTCTCGCTCTCGGCTAATCCAGAAAGGAGCGTTCATTAATCTGTCCACAAACCGCAGTTAAATTCGTGTGGTCGCGTAACCTATTATGATCAAGGATCCCTGGAATACTGTTGTCGATCTCTTTTATTTGTTTAGAAGAACGTACATGCGGCGTGTTTTATTTTGATACATGTAATCAGTTGTTATTTGTGCCTTTCGAAATGACTAGAAAAAGTGAAGGAAATAAATGATGCTATCGCCCCGTTCAATAAGGAGTACTCCATTTCACCTGCCGAGCTAAAGTCCCGCCCCCAATGTCACAGGCGGAAGTGCTCGGTTGAATGTGAGAAAATAAATCTGTTTGAAGTTGATTATCGATGTTAATTGTTCAAGATGGTAGCCTATGTTAGAAACAAAACTGATCTGACAATGTTCCACATCCGAAGCTGAGGCCACGTGACTTGGGAATCAAGTTGCCATGTTCACATTATATTTAGCTTTAACTTGAAGCATCCTTGAGTAGACAAATGGCACAATGACAGTGAGCGAACAATACTTTAATATCAGTGTCCCTAATGTGACTGACGTGATAACCACACTAATTGCCTCAGTGGAATTACTCTCAATTGCATATAAATGCGTAAAACCGATCACCGACCCATAAGAGCAGTTAGCGTACAACTGAACGCTGCTTCTGCCGGAATATGGGATATCCAGCGATTTACTACATCTCGGCCATTTTCCATCCTGTAATTGTAGCGATCGGTGTCCCTGGAAAGATATTGGATCTGGTCACTATATGTGTAGCCAGCGTCTTGCTCTTGTTCCGCTGCACAGCTCGGACATTCCGTCAACACAAATTCTACCCTCGTTTGATTTCCCCCCCTAGAATGGAGGGTTCAAGCATCTGATAGCTTTGCTTTCATCTTCCATATTTATTTCCATGTGATTTTTTTGTCCTGTCGATTAGGTTGGTGCCGATATTGGCACAGTATCATAATTCCATCTTGATCGGACTTCTGAATCGATACTGGCCTATGGTTTTCTAGGTCAAAATCTTTGTTAATACAGATACTTCAACTTTACAAAAAACAACATGACAGCTTTTTCTAATGACCGGCCAGTCTATTTTCCGGACGCGGGTCTGTTCTTCCATATATCAGGTAAAGAGAACGTGTGCTTTCTATTTCATCGATTCCATTTTGTTCCCACTACATATAATCCCTTCAGATGTTTCACCTCAAATACTGGGAATGTTGTTGTTTTTGGAGTGATTGATTGTTCACGTGTGTGCTGGAAATCAGACGCCGCTCTGAACTGTCGGAAGGTCACCAGCCCACTGTCCCTCCAGTCCATTATAGTCAACTCGCGGTAGTGCACGGAATGAGCCCACACAGACTGGATTCCTGCTCCCCTCTTCCCACAAAATGTATACCCTGCATAACATCGAAAACAATATAGGGAATTCAAACTCTTGTAGCTAACGATGCTTCTGTTCTGTTTTTTCCACCCCTCCCTCCAAATCTCTTGTAGTTAACTTAGCAGCGATTGTGATCCTATCTCGGGGAAAATGCGGACTCTCCAAATGCATCACCCGTTATCTGGTTGGAATGGCAACAGCGGATATGATGGTTGTTCTACTTGTTGCGTTAGTGCAACACACCAACAATATCTACGTGTATTCCAGATTCCTGCTCATCACTCCTGTATGCGCTCTGATATATATCTTTGTTGTTGCAGCAATAGACTGCTCTGTTTGGTTTACAGTCAGCTTTACCTTCGATCGTTTCATCGCAATATGTTGTCAAAAACTGCAGGAAAGATATTGCACTGAGAGAACAGCAACGGTGGTGATCTTGACGATGGTTACTGTGATCTGCGGGAAATGTGTCCCCTTGTACTTTGCCATAGAGCCTTACATGATTATTGACAACATACCGTGGCGTTGCGCATTTACAGACGAATACGCTACTTTACCCCTGTGGAAAATATATGAAACACTGGATAGCATTTTTAGACCCTTGTTACCGATCGGTTTAATTCTAGTGTTCAATGGGTTAACAGTAAGACATATCATTGCAGCAAATAGAGTTCGCAGAGGGCTTCGGAGCAGCAGTGATAATCTGAACGATATCGAGGTGGAAAAACGCAGAAAATCGATGATTTTTTTGTTTGCTCTATCAGCTAATTTCATATTACCTTTTGTAGTTCGTTCCCTGAAATGGCAACCGCAAAACTATTTTTATCAGGACAAATATTTGAATTCTCCTGTATATATACTACAGCAATTTGGGTTCATGTTGCAATTACTCAGTGTGTGCAGTAATACTTGTATCTATACACTGGCACTGAAGAAATTCAGAAACGAGCTAAAGAATGGAATGAGGTATGTATTTACATTAAATGGCCATCTGTGCAGATAACTCCAATGTCCGATTGCAATTCAGCACAGTTTCCGAATAAAATTGGTTTGACAAATATGTCAAAAATTCAAACAATCATGTGCCTGGCCATTCGTCAATCGCAATCTCCACGGGGGTTGCACACGTCATACAGTTAAGGTAGGCTACTGGGCAATGATTGTTACATTGGTTGATTTACTTCGCACTATCACAGAGTCTTGGCAATCACAAGGGGAGGAATGGCTTCTGGACATTCTCCGGTTCAGATGTTACAAAATGGACAGAGTCGATTAAAAGAGAATAAAGGGAGTGCCACTGAAAATGAGAGAGAGCAGCCGAAAGCGAAGAAACCGTGTAGAGTTTGTATATCGATAGAGTGTGAGTAGAACTTAGAGCAGAAAGGGAGCAATCAGTAGTTTGAGAGTATTCTGGGCTGACCTCAGACCCCACATCCTATCACAAAAAAATACTTAGACCGCAAGGAATTGTTCTGGAAATAGATTTTGGACAGGTGCCATATGACGACGGTATTGCCCACGATGTATGGCGGAATTTATGAGTTGCGTCCGGAAAGGAGTTCTGGCACAATGAGCGAACAGGCGGACTAGAGAACAGACCGTTCACTTTGCCCAAACGGAAAGTGAAAAGCATCGGGTTTCAGATCCGTTCGCAGGTCAACTATGTGGGTTTTACTTTAACATTACACCGCAATAGAGGCAGACACTAATGGAATGTATTTAATTTCTGGTGTTGGGACCCGAATTTGAGAAGTGGTGTGCTCCTCAATATGCGCATCAGTTAACTCTTACTGTATTACTTGCATTGGTGTTCAGTGTAGGCTTGTCTCATTGAGGCGTGTAGGTCGTGAAAAGTAACCTTACTTGACAAGAGATATGGAACACTTCGTCATGAAGAAGAAAGAAAGATAATTAGGTTCAGTAAGAAAAGATCAATCATGAAAAATCACAAGTTAGCCAAGACGGAATTAAAAATCAGCTTCGAATGGGGCATGAGAAGTCCTTGGAGAGTCGCATTCAGGTACGTGAAGGACAGGTTGGTGGCGAGAAAGAGGGTGGGAAAGATCAGAGATGAAATAATAAGCATGGGTCTGGTGCAAGGATACAGTGAAGGTCCTTAATGATCTTTTGCTTCACCAGTAAGCGGGTCCTTAAATAATGTACACAGGGCCAGAGAAAACTCAGTGATCTTCCTCCACATAAAAAAATACAGCACGGAAACACGCCATCTCAGTCCTTCTTGTCCGTGCCGAACGCTCACTCTCATCTAGTCCCATTGACCTCAATCGGCCCATTTCCCTCCATTCATTTCCTGTCCATATGCGCATGCATTTTTTCAATGACAATATAGAACCTTCCTCTACCACTCCTTCTGGAAGCTCGTTCCACACTGCTACATCTCTCTGAGTAAATATGTTCCCCTTGTGATACGCATAAACATTTGCCCCCTAACCCTCAACTCAAATCCTTTTGTTTGAACCTCCCCTACTTTCAATGGAAAAAGCCTATCCACGTCAACTCTATCTATACCCCTCATAATTTTAAATAAATCTATTAAGTCCCCCCTTCAAACCTCTACGCTCCAAAGAATAAGAGCAACTTCGGGACTGAAACCCTCATAACATTTTAATAAACCTCCTGTGTACCCTATCTATTTTGTTCACAAATTTGCTATAATTCGGTGACCAGACCTGTACACAACACTCCAAATTTGGCCTCACGAATGCATTGTACAATTTTAACATTACATCCCAACTCCTGTACTCAATGCTTTAATTTATAAAGACCAGCATACCAAAAGCTTTCTTCACCACCCTATCCACATGAGATTCCACCTTCAGGGAACTATGCACCATTATTCGTAGAACACTCTGTTCTACTGCATTCCGCAATGCCCTGCCATTTATCATGTATGTCCTGTTTTGATTAGCCCAACAAAAATGAGGCACCTCACACCTATCGGCATTAAACTCCATCTGCCATCTTTCACCCACCCTTTTAACTGGCCTAAATCTCTCTGCAAGCTTTGAAAATCTTCCTCATTATCCACAACGCCACCTAACGTAATATTATCTGAATACTTACTCATCCAACATATCACCCAATCCAAATCAATGTACACGATAAACACGTTGGACGCAGTACAGATCCCTGAGGCAGACCACTAGTCACCGGCCTCCAAACTGACAAACAGTTTGGCAGAGATTACTCTGGTGCCAATTAATGGTGCCAATCGGCCACCATTACTCTTTGGCAGATCCCATTCAGCCATTGTTAAATCCATTTTACTGCTTCAATATTAATACCCAAGGATTGAACCTTCCAAACTAACCTTCAGTCTGGAACTTTGTCAAAAGCCTTACTGAAGTCTATAAAGACAACATCGACTGCATTATCTTCGTCAAGGTTCCTAGTAACCTCTTCGAAAAATTCAATAAGCTTTGTCAAGCATGACCTTCCACGCACAAATCCATGTTTACTTTCCTAATCAGTCCCAGTCTATAAACAATTTTTGCGCATAATTTTCACTAACTTACCCACCACTGACGTCAAACTTACAGGTCGATATTTGCAAGGGTTATCTTAGAACCTTTTTTAAGCAATGGAGCCATAGGAGCAATACGCCAATCCTCCGTTACCATCCCCGTTTCTAATGAAATTGGAAATGTTTCAGACAGAACCCTTCCTACTTCTACACTAACTTCTCTAGGTCCTAGGGAATATCCTGTCAGGACCGGAGTTATCCACCATTATATCATTTAAAAGCGCCAGTACTACCTCTTCTTTAATCACCATAGTTTTCATAGCTGCCCTACTTGTTTCCCTTATCTTACACAATTCAATATCCTTCTCATTTGTGAATACCGAAGAAAAGAAATTGTTCAAAATCTCCCCCAGCTCTTTTGGCTCCACACATAGCTGTCTACTCGGATTCTCTAAGTGACCATCTTTTCCCTCACTCTCCTTCTGATACTAATATAACTATAGAAACACTTTGGAGTTACTTTCACTTTACTTGTCAAAGCAACCTCATTTCTTGTTTTATCTTTTCTAACGTCTTCCTTAAGATACCATTTTACATTCTTTATTTTCCTCGAGCACCTCATTTACTCCATGTTACCTATATTTATTGTAAATCACTCTCTTATTCCGAAACAAGTTTTCAATATCCCTTGAACCCCATGGCTCTCTCAAACTTTTAACCTTTCCTTTCAACCTAACAGGAATGTAAAGACTCTGTATCCTCACAATTTCACCTTTAAATGACATCTATTCCTTTAATACACACTTCGCATAAAATAATTGTCCCAATCCACTCCTTCGAAATCCTTTCGCATCTCCTCAAAGTAATCCTTTCTTTAATCAAATATCTCAACATATCCTTCACCGTAATTATATTGAAAATAATGGTATTGTGACCCAAAGTGCTCCTAACACATACCTCCGTCACGTGACCTATCTCATTACCTAGCAGGAGATCGAACACTGTCCCTTCTCTAGTTGGTACCTTTATGTATTGCTGCAAAACACCTATCCTACACACATTTTAGAAACTCCAAACCATGCACACAATTTACAGAATGGGCTTCCCAGTCTATGTGGGAAAAAATTAAAATCTCCCACAATCACAACCTCGTTTTACTACAAATATCTGCTATCTCCTTACAAACGTGCTGCTCCAACTCTCGCTCCCCATTAGGTAGTCTATCATACACACCTATACATGTTACTACACTTTTCCCATTCCTCAGTTCCATCCAAATAGTCTCCCTAGATGAGAGCTCTAATCTATCCTGCCAAAGCACGGGTGTAAAATGGAGGAACATTGTATCATTTCATAATGCATGCATGCATTTCTAAATGTCAATAAACGGGGACTCGGTGTCCTCATAATCTAATCTAAAATTTTCCCTGACAAGCAATGCAACAACTCACCCTCTTGACCTTCAACGAAATCCAGTTTAAAATGTAGTTGCCAATCACACTCCTCCTGCAGCCATGTTTCACTAATAAGCTACAACATCATATTTACAGGTATCAATCCATGTTAAAAGCTCATCCACCTTTTTTTTTTACAATGCTCCTAGCATTAAAATAAATGCATTTAAGAAATTTTCCTCTCTTATTTTATGTTTATTCCTAAAGGTGCAAACAACTTTACTATCATATTTTTCTTCCTTCTCCCCTACATCGTCGATCTGAGCGCTCCCCTTCTCTATCAACTGCCTATCCTTCCTCACAGACTGTCTACAAACTTACTCTATTTGTGAACTAACCTAATCTCTTCAATTTGATTCCCATCACCTACTATTCTAGTTTAAACTCTACTCGGCAGCCTTAGCAAATCTCCCCGACAGAGTATTCGTCCTACTGCGATGCGAGCGCAACCCATCCTTTTTGTACAGGTCACACATGCCTCAGAAGAGGTCCCAGTTATCCAGAAACTTGAATCCCTGCCCTTTGCTCAAATTCTTCAGCCACACATTTATCCTCCACTTCATTCTATTCCTCCTCTCACTGTCGCGTGCACAGGCAGTAATCCTGAGATTACTGCTTTGCGGTCCTTCTTCTCAACTCCCTTCCTAATCGCCTATTTTCTACTTTGAGGACCTCTTCCCTTTTCCTAGCTGTGTCATTCGTACCTATATGTACCGCGACCTTTGGCTCTTCACCCTCCCACTTCCGGTATTTAGGATATCAGAAACATCCCGGTCCCTGGAAGCAGGGAGGCAAACTCCCATCCAGGTCTCTTGACTGAGTCAATAGAACCGCCTATCTGACTCAATAACTGTCGAGTCGCCTGTTACTACTGCCTTTCTCTTCCTTTCCCTATCCTTCTGAGCTACAGCGCCGGACTCTGTGCCGGAGCACGGCCACTGTTGCTTACCCCAGGTCGGCTAAACACCCCCCAACCCACACAGTACTCAAATAAGAGTACGTATTGTCTCGGGGTACATCCACTGGGGTATCTCTAGAACCTGACTCCACCCCTTCCCTCTCCAAACAGTGACCCACTTACCTGCCTCTCGTGGCCCCGGTGTGACCACGTGCCCGCAAATCCACTCTATTAACTCTCACTCTCCCTGACCAGACGAAGGTCATCGAGCTGCAGCTCCAGTTCCCTAAAACGGTCCCTTAGTTGCTGCAGTTCGGCGCACCTGGCGCAGATGTGGATGTCCGGGAGGTTATGAGCTCTTGCACTCATAATTCTCCCTTTCGTCCAATAACAGGAAAAATTGAAATCCAAACCTATCTTGCCTCGCCCATTTCCGCCCAAGCCCCTTGAGACAAAGCCCTGAAGCCTTTAAAAACTACGCCATCTTCTATCAGCCATTTCGGCCTTGGGGTGAAAAGAAAATCCCTGACTATCCACATGATCAATGACTCACTTCATCTTATACACCTCTGTCAGGGCACCTGTCATCCTCTGTCACTACAAGGAGAAAATGCCCTGTTCTCCTAAGGCACGACCTCCATTCCAGGCAACACCCTTGGAAATCTCCCCGGCACTCCCTCTCTATAGTGTCTATAGTATAGGCACTGCATCATGAAAATCTGCGTGCATTCACCCTGTTCATTTCCCGAACTCTTCCTTTTAAATTATTGCTGGAAATTTCGTTTATTATTATTTGCAAACTGTACGTAGATGGCCAGAACAGCCACGGTAATCTATCTACAGCCTCACGAACATGTTGTACAGATTCACCATAATATCCCCAATCCTGTACTCAGAGATCTGATTGAGAAGGACACTGTAATCAGCGCTGAATACGAGCCGGTCTGCCCATGACGCCGATTTCCTGGAATTATCGGTTTATATCTCAAGGTCTCTTTTTAAGTACTGCACACTAAAGTCCACATATTCAGTATGTGCTTCGGAACCTATTGTTTCTTTCCTCACAACGCTGAGCATCTCACACTTGTCTGTATTAAATGCCATCTGCCATTTTACAGCCCATTTCCTGGCCAGTCAACATTAAACTCCAAGCTTGGATTGAGTTGCTGTGTGGAAGAACGCCTCCAACTTAGGAGCCGGCGGCAATTCTTTTGATTCAGCTTTCTACATCGAAATCTGGGTATTGATATTCATGGTAAAAAAAACAATGGGCCTTTACCAATCCCTGGAATACAGTTGCAGAGTCAAAGCATCAACCATCCACTCTATGCTAATCGAGAAAAAAGAAGTTCATCAATCCGTACACAAGCAGCAACTAAATTCGTGTGGGCATGTAAATTTTATTATCAAAGGTCGCTGTAATATTACTCTCGATCTATTTTTTATGCTCAGAAGTACATATGTGCAAAGTGTCTAATCATGATACATGTCATCACCTGTTACTGTGGTCTTTCTTCATTCAAATGACTCGAAACGACTGGTACAACCAACAGAAAAAAATGATTCTAACTTCCTCTTATATAAATTTTACCCTATTTCACCTGTCGAGCTGATGTCCCACCCTCAATATCAGAAACGTATATGCTCCGCTGAATTGTCCATGTTGATTGTTCAGGATGAAGGAACACTATTCAGAAAACGTCCCATTTCAGCAGCTGACGTGAGATGCCTTTGAAAGTACATTGGGAACGCTCGTATTATCTTTTGATTAAATGTTACTAACTTGTAACTTCCATTGGGGATACGAATTCATGACACACTTACATAGTGAGAAAAAAACTGTTTAGCTAATTGTCCCTCATGAAACTGATGTCATAACCACATTAATTGCCCCAGTAGAACTACTCCGAATTGCATATAACTCTGTTAAACAGATCACCAGTCCATATGAGCAGCGGGAAATATCCATTCAACTGAACGCTGCACCTGATGGAATATGGGATATCCAGCGATTTACTACATCGCGGCCATTTTCTATCCTGCAGTTGTAGCGATCGGTATCCCTGGTAAGGTACTGGAGCTGGTCACTCTATGTATGATGCCGTTGTCATCTTGCTTTCGTTCAATTGCACTCTTTGGGCTTTTAATGAGCACAGATGCTACCTTCGTCTGAAATGTGTTTCTAGAATTGAGGATTCGAGCATCTGACAGTTTTGTTATTCAGCTTCTATCTTGTTTCTACGTGATACTTTTATTCTGTTTTGTCAATTACGTTGGTGCCGATATTCCCATAATTCAATAATTAAACCTTGCTTGACTTTCTGAATGGACAGTGGTCACATATTCAGATCAGAATCTTTTCAACTGTACAGCCAGTCGAATATCGACACTCAGGTCTGTTCTTCCGTAAAACTTGAAATTATAACTTATGCATTCAATCTAATGATATCACTGCAAATACACTTTCAGCTGTTTCACCTCAAATAACAGAAATGGTGATGGTTATGGAGTGATCGACCTTCGTGAGTCAAGGAAATCAAATGCCCAGTTCTAATCTGTAGAAAGTCGGCAACTCACCGTTAATTCTGACCATTATTGTCCATCACGGACAGAGTCATCACAAAATGAATTTCTGCTTTACATTTCAAAATAAATAATAATAATCATACCCTAAGTAGTATTGGAAAAATAGATAACATTCAGACATTTGCAGCTAAGGGGAATTCTGTGCTGATTTTGTTTTTCTCTCTCCAAATTTCTTGTAGTTAATTTAACGGCGATGGTGATCCTATCTCGGGGAAAATGCGGACTCTCCGAATGCATCACCCGTTACCTGGTTGGAATGGCAACAGCGGATATGATGGTGGTTATCGTTTTCGCCTTAGTGGAAGTGACCAACAATATCTACATTTATTCCAGACTCTTGCTCATCACTCCTGTGTGCGCGGTGACACTTGTACTATTTGTTGTGACGAGGGACTGTTCTGTTTGGTTTACAGTCAGTTTTACCGTCGATCGTTTCATCGCAATATGTTGTCGAAAGTTTGGGGAACGATACTGCACTGAGAGAACAGCAACGGTGGTTATGGTGACCGTGCTTATAGTGAGTTGCGGGAGAAATGTCCCGTTTTACTTCATTGTTGAACCTTATGTCATTATTAGCAACGTGCCGTGGCGTTGCACCTCCACATGTGAATACGCTACTTCAGCCGTGTGGAAAGGAATGGAAATACTAGATGGGATTTTAACACCGTTGCTACCAATCGGTTTAATTCTTATCTGCAATGGGTTAACAGTAAGACATATAATTGCGGCAAATAGAGTCCGCAGAAGACTTCGGAATAGCAGCGATAAACAGAAAGATACCGAGGTGGAAAACCGCAGAAAATCGATGATTTTGTTGTTTGCAATTTCAGCTAATTTCATATTACTTTGGATGCCCTATACAGCTCATTCACTGCAATGGCAAACGGAAAATTACTATTACCTGGACAGATATTTGAGTTCACCAGTATATATACTACAGCAATTTGGATACATGTTACAAACTCTCAGTGTGTGTACCAATACTTGTATCTATGCACTGACACAGAGGAAATTCAGACAAGAGCTGAAGAATGGAATGAAATATGTGTTTACGCTAAATGGCCATCTGTGTAGATAGCGACTACTCCAATTGCAATTCAGCGGAGTTTTAGAATAAAACAGATTAAAGAGTCAGTAGACTTCTTTGCAATTGTTTCATAAATTCAAACAATAATGTGTCTGGTCATCCTGAAATGTCTAAATTACAAACTGACTCAGTGAGTTTACAATTATCCGGGAAACGTTACTGCAGCACAAAAGCCAGGGCCAACAGGCTGTGGGACAGCTTCATCCTCCAGGCTCTCAGTCTGATTAACTCACGGTGATATGAGTGCTTTACTGTGTTACATTGATTGTTTTATGTATTATAAATTGTTATCAATTACTAGGACTGCACATTGCACATTTTGACGGAGACGTAACCTGAAGATATTTATTCTTGTATGTGAAGGATGTAAGAAATGAAGTCAATTTAATCACAAGGGGAGGAATCAAGTCCGAACATCTCGGGATTCGATATTTCAAAATATTCATCGTCGTGTAAAAGAGAGTAAAGGGGAAGCCTTTTGAACACAGGGAGCGTGTGATAGTATCACAAATGTGGAATGGCAGGACACTGTGGTGGGATTGTGTGTTAATAGACGGTGGGCGGAACGCAGAAGTCTGAAGCGAACAAACTTTCGTTTGAGGGTATGCTGTACAGAGCTCCCATTACCAAGACGAAACCAGCAGGCAGAGACAGTGACATTTTTGGGAGATAAAATTTGAGCAGGTGCCATTTTAACATGGCTGTTGTCAGACGACACTTAAACAGCACTAATATTCATTGGCATGTTCTCTGGTTGGACAGGACTTCTCAGTTGTGTCCAGGAAGGAATCTTGTTATAATAGGCGAGCAGGCGGACAGGTGGAGAATCCATCCTGGATCTAGTACGAGAAAGTTAAACGGAATAGGGAACAGATCTCTCCGCGGGACAGCATTTCAGAACGATAGAGCACAGATTCTCAGCATTTACTAATACCTTACACTAGGATAGGAGCAGACAATATGGAATGTATTTAGTTAATGCTATTAGGTAGGAATTTGTTCGCCGAATTTGGAAAGTGATGTACAACAGAAACATAGAGATTGTTAATGGAACACTAGATTGTGGTTCACGATCGGCTTGTTTATTAGAGGCGGGAAAAGTAATGTAACCCAGCTTGATAAGAGATATGGAACGCTTCAAGAAGCAAAAAGAAATATACTTAATGTTTTGGAAGAAACGATCGGGCAGAGCTCTAGTGTGTCACAATGTAGCCAATAGGGAATTTAACAATGGACTTGGAAGGTTTGAAATTGGAACATGAGAAGGCCTCAGAGAGGCGCATTAAGGTAGGTGAAAAACAGGAAGATGACGAGGGAGAAAGTGGCAAATATCAAAGAATAAAAAGAGGGGTATGTGTTTGGAGAGCAAGGAGGCAGTGATGGTCCTTATTGAAACTGTTCTTCGATATTCACCAGTGAATACATTGTTGAATGCGGATATAGATAAAAATGCAGGATTGTTGGGACATGCAGACGCTTAGAATTACGAGCTAGAAACTGGGAAAACATGAAAATAAAACATTCCCCGGTGTTGGAAGGGAAGTACACAAGGTAATTAGGGAGAGCGAGTGTAAGCATTCCTGGGCTATTGGACATGACATTTGCGTCATCACCAGCCACAGAAGTAGAGCAGGAGGTTTGGCGAATGGCAAATTTTATTGCTTTGTTCAAGAAATGTGATGTGATCCTGAGAATTAAAGGCCAGTGAGTCTTCGGTCGGTAGTGAGGAAGGTATTGGAAAAGTTTCTTGGAGGCGGAATTTATGAGTATCTGGACAAACGCATCCTAGTTGGGAATAGTCAGCATGGTTTGTGACGGCAGGACGTCCTTTATGAGCCAGAATAAATTAAATGCACAACTGAGAAATGGGCAGATGAAGTCAAAACAGTCCGGCTGATGGTCATTAATTTTTAAGGTGTTTGACCGAGTTTCCTCTGGTGCAAGCATTCTGAACGTCAGATGACCTGGGAGAGACTATGCAGTGACAGCTGACTGCATAGATTAGAACTGGCTTACCGAGGGATGGCCGATGAGGCAGTGGATGAAGATGTTCCGCAAGGAAACGATCATCTTTAGTGCACTCTACAACTATATCTACACTGTACTATTACAGTGTTCTGAGACGAACGTTAAGTTCACCATCCTGCAGTACTTGCATAATTTACTGAGTTAGGGCTGATGATGAAATCAAGATACTGAATTCGGACTGAAACAGCACGCTCTCTAAATTGAACTCACGTTTATCAATTAGAGGGCCGATGCTACGATTACATCAAAAACAATCTTTTCCAATGGAAATCTGCATCTCAAAATGAGCATTTCATTCTTCTTCAGCATCCTTCGTGCTTCCCAAATAAACCAGCCTCCCATAATCCGAATTCCAAATTCCCAAATCAAGAACACACGAATTTGTCTTCATGTCAATTTACCTTTGAGCAGCGGGTTGATCGTACCTAGAATACATAATCTAACATCTCGATCACTTTAACCATGATTTCACTTGCCAGTGTGAACTCCGTGTCTCTCTCTGAAATCAATACCAAAGCAAACAAGCAGAAGAACACTATCTTAATACGCAGGTAAATCAAAGCAAAAATCTAAGCTCCAGCGTTTTTTACTTCAAAACTGTCACAGGTAACTTAATTAGAATAAATGTTTAATTCTTAGAGTGAAAATCCTTAGCAAATATTTTGAAGAATAAAGAGAAATCGGACGTGGGTAATTGCGGCCCCATTGACTAATGCTTTTTTACAATTCCTCAAAAAAATTCTGATATTCACATGTTCCTGGAAATTTATTTCAACCAATGAAGCAGATATTTGCAGGCAGTGATATCCTACTGTGAAAGAAAGGGTTAATTCAAACGTCCTTATAATGCAATCCTAACAATCACAAAACTGGCCTTCCGTTCATTGGCGCACGCATTACCTGTTTCTCTTTCAACTGAACTCAAAAATGTCCAGTCCTTGTGCAACAGTTTACAGTCTCAATACGTTCACACTTTAAGCTGTCGCACAGCATGCAGTATTCCCGAGTTTTGAACAGTTAACAATTAATCTATAATTAGAATCACACTGTATTTAAGTAATTCTTTAGAGTAGAACGCAGAAGGATGCTTGTTGTTATGTATCGTACGCAAGTTAATATTCAGCACGTTGAAATCATGACGTCACCATGTGACCAAATCTCCTGTAACTTAAACGTGCTTTCATCTCCAATCAGGGACCATGGATAGGATTTAGACTAAATGAATCACTATAACCAACTTTAAAGTAAAAGATTTGGGCACTGTATAGGGACCTTTGCCAGACGGACATCCAATCCTGAACTGTGCTGTTTATCGCCTTCCTGTTGCAGTGAAGGTATATTTCTTGAGTGTGATACCTCCCTTATTAAAGGAAGGAGGAGCTTAGGATGAAGGCGCCTAAAAGAGAGGCTTTGCTTGTATCTTCGGAAACAGCTCTATTTTTATATCTAATAACTCTTTTGTTTTCAGGGTTGTTTTGAAGAGTCTGGTCGGGAGTTACACGCTGTAGAAACATATAAAGCTATGAAAGGGACAGATAAAATGAAGGCAGCAAAATGTTTCCAATGGTAGATGAGACTAGAACAAGGTTATTCGGCGATGTAGAATTTTGACGGAGATGAGGAGGACCTGTTTTTAGACAGTAGTGAATATGCGGATTTCTATGCCCAATGTCCAACAGAGGCTACCCCAGTACATATATTTAATTCAAGGTTCGATAAATTCTTACATAGTAGTGAGTTAAGGGTTATGGTGGATATGGTGACAGGCAGGAGGAGATGAGACCATTGGCAGATTGGTCATGATCTTATTAAATGGCGGAGCAGGCTTGATTGGCCAAAAGCCCTACCCCTGCTACTGTTTCTTCTGCTTTTATGCTGCTCATATAATAGCATTTTGTTATCACCTATAGCGGTATCCGCTTTTAATACACTAACGTAAATTAATAAATTCATTAATTCTTACTTGCTCCTTGTTTTTTCGGCAAAGTCGAATGCTAAGAATAAAATTCTGAGGCTTTATAAAACTGCTATGATTTTGATATGTTTGCATGGGAAACCATTCAAATCAATGTCCTTTTCTCTGCAGTATATAGACATTAGACAGCTCTCTGGTAATAAATTGCCTGTAACAGTTCATTGTGGTTATCTGCGGCCAGATAACTGTGGTTATCTCAATATCATGATCAATAACTGAGAAGCTGAGGCAGAAGGCTGTACCACACATTATATTGTTCTTTCAGATTTTGCCACTTTGCCTTCCATCGCGACTTCCTCGCTGCTCGCAAATGGGAACGGGGGTGAGACTTGTTACAATAGGACTGGGTTCTTTGTTGGTATGCTGACTGGAGTTATTTGGATATAGGCTGACTATCATCATCATAACCATACGGAGCTGCGTCAATACGCCCAGCACAAACGTCCTGTTTCAAATCCAGTCCCTGTTTACTCTTGCTCTGTGAGTGGGAATGGTGGCTCAGGAACTTTACTGTCGGCTGTGAACACTTCATTAGATCTCCAGTGTTACGTTTCCTTTCTGATAATCATTTCGACATTACATTCAAAATGTGTTGAAACCATTATACAATTTACTCACTTCCCTACAAGATAAAGTGCTTCTTATCAATCACTCTTTCCTTTCACAAAGAATCTAAAGTGCACCCAAATGCATTATTTCCCCGTTCCTTGCACCTACCCGTCTGGCAAATACGATGCCTTCTCATTAATGTGAGCAGTTTCTCTTCAAGCCGAGGCTCCACACAATGGAAGTCACATTCCCTTCTTCGAATCAGTCGCGCTGTAGTTTAGCTTGCTGGTGGCATTCTACCCAATACACATTTAAGCATTCTTCCGCTCTGGGTTCTGTTACCTTCCTTGTTTTATCCAAATCTTTATAACAGCCTTTTAATTTTACTTCATGCATTTATGATCAGTGAAGTCTACACACTGAGGATAATTCTGCGTTACCTACTTCTCCATCACAATGTTAAAATGACAAGTTTTGAGGGTGATGTCACGGTTATCGGGGACTATTTGTATCACATATTGAGCGAGAGAACCCGGTAGCTAATCGATTACAGGGAAGTAATTTAATTCTGCTCTTGAATTATTGTTTTACGACCCAGTGTGTTAATGCACCATCAGGTGAAGAAGCCTATCTTGATTTGAAATTCGGTAACAATTCATGTCAGAATTTTGATTACTGAAGTTGTTGTGCCTTTCGGAGCAAGTGATCGTAACAATGTTAGTCTCGAAGATTTTTCGGAGGCAAAGATGTGAAGGTGCACTCCGACTTCAGAAGGTAAACTGAAAGGAATCGCTTGAAGTCGAGTCAGTTGAAAAGCAATTGAGTAGATTTTAAAAAGGCAGAAAATGTAAAACCCATTGCCATAAAAAGCCAAAAAAGTAATAAGTCAAAGTTGAAAAATGAAAGTAAAATTTTTCAGCCAGTCAACATCAAGCTATTAGCTTGGATAGAGTTCCTGTCTGTAAAAACGCTCCCAAATCTAGGGTACATCCTTAATTCTACTGATTATGTTTTCCACATCGTCATCTAAATCATTAAAATACATGACAACTAACAAAGGACCCAGGATGAATCCCGCAGTGCCCTTGTCACAGTCAAACAAACATCCACTCTCTCTCTCTGCTAATCCAGAAAGGAGCGTTCATTAATCTGTCCACAAACCGCAGTTAAAGTCGTGTGGTCGCGTAACCTATTATGATCAAGGATCCCTGGAATATAGTTGTCGATCTCTTTTATATGCTTAGAAGAACGTACATGTGGCGTATTTTATTTTGATACATGTAATCAGCTGTTATTTGTGCCTTTCGAAATGACTAGAACAACCGAATGAAATAAATGATGCTATCTCCCCGTTCAATAAAGGTGTACTCCATTTCACCTGCCGAGCTAAATTCCCGCCCCCAATGTCACAGGCGGATGTGCTCGGTTGAATGTGAGAAAATAAATATGTTTGAAGTTGATTGTCGATGTTAATTGTTGAAGATGATAGCCTATGTTAGAAACAAAACTGATCTGACGATGTTCCACATCAGAAGCTGAGGCCACGTGACTTGGGAATCAAATTGCATGTTCACAGTATATTTAGCTTTAACTTGAAACATCCTTGAGAAGACAAATGGCACAATGTCATGGCACAATGACAGTGAGCGAACAATACTTTAATATCAGTGTCCCTAATGTGACTGACGTGATAACAACACTAATTGCCTCAGTGGAATTACTCTCAATTGCATATAAATACGTAAAACCGATCAGCGACCCATAAGAGCAGTTAGCGTACAACTGAACGCTGCTTCTGCCGGAATATGGGATATCCAGCGATTTACTACATCTCGGCCATTTTCCATCCTGTAATTGTAGCGATCGGTGTCCCTGGTAAGATATTGGATCTGGTCACTATAAGTGTAGCCAGCGTCTTGCTTTTGTTCCTCTGCACAGCTCGGACATTCCGTCAACACAAATTCTACCCTCGTCTGATTTTCCCCCTAGAATGGAGGGTTCAAGCATCTGATAGCTTTGTTTTCATCTTCCATATTTATTTCCATGTGATTTTTTTTTCCTGTCGATTAGGTTGATGCCGATATTGGCACAGTATCATAATTCCATCTTGATCGGACTTCTGAATCGATACTGGTCTATGGTTTTCTAGGTCAAAGTCTTTGTTAATACAGATACTTTACGAAAAACAAGATGACAATTTTTTCTAATGACCGGCCAGTCTATTTTCCGGACGCGGATCTGTTCTTCCATATATCAGGTAAAGAGAACGTGTGCTTTCTATTTCATCGATTCCATTTTGTTCCCACTACATATAATCTCTTCAGATGTTTCACCTCAAATAATGGGAATGCTGTTGTTTTTGGAGTGATTGATCGTTGAAGTGTGTCGTGGAAATCAGACGCCGCTCTGAACTGTCAGAAGTTCGCCAGCCCACTGTCTCTCCAGTCCATTATAGTCAACTCGCGGTAGTGCACTGACGGAGCCCAGACAGACTGTATTCCTGCTCCCCACTGCCCACAAAATGTATACCCTGCATAACATCGAAAACAATATTGGGAATTCAAACAGTTGTAGCTAACGATGCTTCTGTTCTGTTTTTTCCACCCCTCCCTCCAAATCTCTTGTAGTCAATTTAGCAGCGATTGTGATCCTATCTCGGGGAAAATGCGGACTCTCCAAATGCATCACCCGTTACCTGGTTGGAATGGCAACAGCGGATATGATGGTGGTTATACTTGTTGCATTAGTGCAACACACCAACAATATCTACGCGTATTCCAGATTCCTGCTCATCACTCCTGCATGCGCTCTGACATTTATCTTTGTTGTTGCAACAATAGACTGCTCTGTTTGGTTTACAGTCAGTTTTACCTTCGATCGTTTCATCGCAATATGTTGTCAAAAACTGCAGGAAAGATATTGCACTGAAAGGACAGCAACGGTGGTGATCTTGACGATGGTTACTGTGATCCGCGGGAAATGTGTCCCCCTGTACTTTGCCATAGAGCCTTACATGATTATTGGCAATATACCGTGGCGTTGCGCATGTACAGACGAATATGCTACGTTACCCCTGTGGAAAATATACGAAACACTGGATAGCATTTTAGACCCTTGTTACCGATCGGTTTAATTCTAGTGTTCAATGTGTTAACAGTAAGACATATTATTGCAGCAAATAGAGTTCGCAGAGGGCTTCGGAACAGCAGCGATAATCTGAACGATACTGAGGTGGAAAAACGCAGAAAATCGATGTTTTTTTTTGTTTGCTATATCAGCTAATTTCATATTATTGTGGATACCTTTTGTCGTTCGTTCCTTGAAATGGTAACCGCAAAACTATTTTTATCAGGACAAATATTTGAATTCTCCTGTATATATACTACAGCAATTTGGGTTCATGCTGCAATTACTCAGTGTGTGCACCAATACTTGTATCTATACACTGGCACTTAAGAAATTCAGAAACGAGCTAAAGAATGGAATGAGGTATGTATTTACATTAAATGGCCATCTGTGCAGATAACTCCCATGTCCAATTGCAATTCAGCACAGTTTCCGAATAAAATTGGTTTGGCAAGTATGTCATAAATTCAAACAATCGTGTGCTTGGCCATTCTTCAAACACAAAATCCACGGGGGATTGCACACGACATCCAGTTAAGGTAGGCTGCTGGGCAATGATTGTTACATTGGTTGATTTACTCCGCACTATCGCAGAGTCTTGACAATCACATGGGGAGGAATGGCTTCTGGACATTCCCCGGTTAAAGGGAGTGCCACTGAAAATGAGAGAGAGTACGATAATAACACAGCAGCCGTAAGCGAAGAAACCGTGGAGAGTTTGTCTATCTATGGACATTCCCGGGTCCAGATGTTTCAAAATGGACAGAGTCGATTAAAAGATGGTAAAGGTAGTGCCATGGAAACAGAGGGACAGCATGATAATAACACAACAGCAGAAAGCGAATAACCCGTGGAGAGTTCGTCTGTCGATGGACTGTGAGTAGAACTCGGAGCAGAAAGGGAGCAATCAGTAGTTTGAGAGTGTTCTGGGCAGACCTCAGACCCCACATCCTATCACAAAAAAAAATACTTAGACCGCAAGGAATTGTTCTGGAGATAGATTTTGGACAGGTGTCATATGAAGACGGTATTGCCCAGGACGTATGACGGAATTTATGAGTTGCGTCCAGAAAGGAGTTCTGGCACAATGAGCGAACAGGCGGACGAGAGAACATATCGTTCAGGTTGACCTACCAGAAAATGAACAGTATCAGGTGTCAGATCTCTTCGCAGGTCAACTATGCGAGTTTTACGATAACATTACACCGCAATAGAGGCAGACACTATGGAATGTATTTAATTTCTGGTGTTTGGACCCGAATTTGAGAAGTGTTGTGCTCCTCAATATGTGCATCAGTTAACTCTTACTGTATTACTTGCATTGGTGTTCAGTGTAGGCTTGTCTCATTGAGGCGTGTACCGGTAGGTCGTGCAAAGTAACCTTACTTGACAAGAGACATGGAACACTTCGTCATGAAGAAGAAAGAAAGATAATTAAGGTTCAGTAAGAAAAGATCAATCATGAAAAATCACAAGTTAGCCAAGACGGAATTAAAAATCAGCTTAGAATGGGGCATGAGAAGTCCTTGGAGAGTCGCATTCAGGTACGTGAAGGACAGGTGGGTGGCGAGAAAGAGGGTGGGATAGATCAGAGATAAAATAATAAACATGGGTCTGAAGTGCAAGGATCCAGTGAAGGTCCTTAATGATCTTTTGCTTCACCAGTGAGCGGGTCCTTAAGTAATGTAGCTACAGCGTAAAAAGGAAGTTATGCAGGAACATGCCGCCGATAATAATTATGCGTTGTAAACTTGAAAAGCATTAAAATAAATCATTCCCATTTGTAAGAAGGGATATACTTTGTAGAAAGTGAGCGAAGATTTTGAGCCGTCTTCACTGGCCACAAAAGTAGTACCGGAGGAATGGAGGACAGCAAAAGATGTTTTCTTTGTTCAGGAAATTCAGTAGAGATAGTCCTGAGATTTACAGGCCAGCGAGTCTTCGGTCAGTAATGATCAAGCTACTGGAGAGGATTCATGGGGAGAGAATTTATGAGCTTCTGTAGAAAGTCATCTGTTTGCGGGTACGCTGCATCGTTTTGTGTGGACAGGTCGTCCCTTATCAGGCTGTTTGAAATGCTTGAAAAGGTGAAAAAAAAAAGAAAACAATATACAGATGAGGACAGAGCAGCCGATGTGGGATGTATTAATTTTGCAAAGTGTTTGAACGGGTAGGCACATTCAGAGAGTCAGACGATATTCCATCTAGGGAAAGCTGGTTGCGTAGACTCAGAATTGGCTTAATTCCGGGCAGTTTAAGTTCCAGATGGAGGGAATTTTTCCTGGAGAACAGCGGCCAGTGATGTTCCGCAGAGAAGGTATAAACTTTCGTACAGTTTACTGCTATGCCCCACTCTGCTATAACAGCGTTCTAGAGGTAGGGTTTAATTTGACCATCCTGCAGCACTTGGATAATTTATTGAATTTGGCAGACGATGTCCGTAAAATGCTGAATTACAGAATGCAACTGCACGCTATGTAATCTGAACACACAACTACATATTGCAGGGCAGATGCTACAATAAAATCAAAAGAATATTTTCCAACGCAAATATTAACGTCAACATTTCAAAGTCTCCAGCAGCACCTTCTGGTTCTCTCCAAATGGACCAACCTCAGAAAATGCGAATATCGAACTCCCAATTCGAGTACACACGAATTTATCCTAATGTCAAAATACCTTTGAACAGTTGGTTAATCGTACCTGGACTAGATACACTCATATTGTGATCGATTTAACCATGATTCAACATGGCCGGTGTGAAATCTGCATCTCTCTCATCTCTCTCTGAAATCAATACCAAGGCAGACAAATAAAATAGCACAATCTAAATGTGGATGTGAGGCAGAACAAACATCGAAGCTTGCACTTTTCTACCTTCAAAACCGTCGTAGATTACTGGCGTATACTGAAGAAACAGCTAATTGCCAGTGTGAAATTGCTTATCCAAATGTTCTAAAGAGCAGAAGAAAGATTGATGAGGGTAGTTGCGGCCCCACATACAATAACACTTCATGTAGGTTCGGAAAGAAACCCTAACTCTGAAATTCACATCAGCTCCTGTAAGTTGATTAGACTCAACGATAAAAAAACACATTTTCAGGTATTTATACCATTACCTCTCTTGATCTTTCAAGTTATCCCACAGATATCCAGTGTTCGTGCTTTCCCGTTATATACCTGTTGACACAGGCCACCACATGACCTCTCAATGGCGGGAAAATTACATTTTGTGACCTCACACTGGCGAGAAATTACATCACCCCACCATCACAAGATCATTACATCATGTTCATCAGATACTCAATGACATCATGGTCATAAGACAGTCACAAGATACCCGTTAGGTGTGCAACACCTTAAACTAAACCCTACTGCCTCGCTGTCTTCCCACAGCCCTGTATCAGTCAACAAGTTAATACCACTGCCCCGCTTGTCTCCCCACACCCTCATGTCAGTCCCCAAACGAAAACCGTTACTGCGGTCTCTTCCTACGAACCTACATCAGTCCCTAAACTAACCACACTGTCCTGCAATCTTCCCACAGTCACTAAGTTTTCAATTTAATGAATCGGCTAAATGTAATTATTATGCTCCCAGGCAGGAATCCCCGTGTTAAAACCGGGACCGTCACACTCTGCAAAATGCACAATGGAAATGAGGATGTATTTAGGGCAGCACTTGCATAGGGTTCTGAACAGGTGAGTGAAGCATGTTTTACAGAGATGTGGGTCATCTATTCAAGAGAAAGAAAGAAGCTTACTAGGTTTAGAAAGCTAAGATCGGACACGGCTGTAGAGTTACAAGGCTGCCAGGGACGAACTGAAGAATGGAATTAGGAGAACTTGAAACCTCTGCAGAAGGCCTGCAGTAGGATTAAGGAAACCCCCACGACATTCCAGATGTATGTGAAGAATAGGATGACTAGGGTCAGAGTAGGACCTGTGTGGGATAGAAATGAAACATACGGCTGGTGTTGCTGGAGGTGAGACAGGACCTTAATGAAGATTTTACTTTAATTTTCAGCGGTAAGAGAGATCCTGACGTTTGGGAGGACAGTTTTGAAAGGTCTTATGTGCAACAACAGGACAAGAGTAAAAAAAAAAGTGGGTGTAAAAGAACTTTCGAAGAACATTCGGATATGTTTGAAAGCAATTCAGGAGAAAAACAGAAAACTTCGTTGCAAATAATAGAACAGCCTGAAAACCTGAGGAATGTTCACGGATTTTACTTGTTACTTTTTTTCAAACAGAGAATGGATGACGAAATACTGGTAGAATTGTGGCTGGTTTGAGAATATCGTTAAAGTTGAATCGATGGGATCGCAGGTCACGGGTATGGGGTGGTCAAGTCATTCACTGGCAGAGCTCAGGTTCCTGCCAACCAGCCCATGGGTGCGCTTGAAAACATTGTTCTTCAAACTGTCCACAGCCCTCGCTAATTTCTTACAGACACGTTCTATTTTTGATCACAGGTCTCTGAATATTGCTGTGGATCCTTTAAATTGTTTAGAAGTATATAAGTGCAGTGTTGTTGTAATGCATGTCTCTCCTCAATAAAAGTCTGCTAAACGGAACATCAATCCATCAGAGCAGTACAACGGAAAGCTGCTTCTGAAGGAATATGGGCGATCCGGCGATTTACTACATCGCGGCCATTTTCTATCCCACACTTGTAGCGGTTGGTGTCCCCGGTAAGATGGCGGAGCTGGTTACTTTATGTATGGTGCCGTCGTTACTCTGCTGTGGTATCCGCACTGTTACTAAGCACAGATACTACCTTCGGCTGAAACGTGTTTCCGGAAGGGAGGATTCATTTTATTTTTATTTGCACATTTCATATTTCGATCTCCGTGTTTTCCCCTTTTTTCAATTAAGTTCGTGACGATATTGTCACTGTTTCATAATTTCACCTCGCTAGGCTTTCTGAAGTGATGCTGGTCTGCTTTTCCAGGCCCGAGTCTCTATCAGTGCAGACATCACGATCTTATACAAACGTGGCAGCTGATTTAAATAGCACGTAGGTCAGTTCTTCTGTAAGACAGTAAATGAGAACTCGTGCTTTATATCTCCTTGACTCCACTTTGTGACTGCTACAAACAATCCCTTCAGCTACCTCACCTGTATTAATTGAAATGGCGTTGTTTACAGCAGCGATCGACTGCTCACGGGTTAGTGAATCGTGGAACTCGGATGCCTCGCTATAAACTGTCGGAATGTCGCCAATCTGCTGACAGTCACATCCGTCATTGTCCTCCAGCCGGAGTGCAGCGACGGAGACTGTACATACTGGATTCCCGCTTTGAACTTCCAAAAAGACCATAGCCTGCATAGCATCGGTAGAATGGGGGATTCAGGGAGATGCTGCTGACCATATTTCTATTTTGTTTCCAAATTCATTACAGTTAATTTAACGGCGATTTGATCCTCTCTCGTAGAAAATGCATTACCCGTTACCTGGTAGGAATGGCAACAGCGGATCTGATTGTGATGATTGTTGTTGCTTTAGTGGATCAGACCAACAATATCTACATTTATTCTATTTATAATTCTTTTTTTTTCCAATTTCTTGCAGTTAATTTAACGGCGATTGTGATGCTATCTCGGGGAAAATGCGGACTCTCCAAATGCATCACCCGTTGCAGGTTGGAATGGCAGCGGCGGATATGATGGTGGTTATAGTTTTCGGTTTATTGCTAAAGAGCAACAATATCTACATTTATTCCAGATCCCTGCTCATCACTCCTGTATGCGCTCTGACACAAGTATTGATGGTGGCGACGCGGGACTGTTCTGTTTGACTTACGGTCAGTTTTACCTTCGATCGTTTCATCCCAATTTGTCGTCGAAAGCTCGGGGAACGATACTGCACTGAAAGAACAGCAACGGTTGTTTTGGTGACCGTGGTTATAGTGAGCTGCGGGAGAAGTGTCCCGTCTTACTTTGCCATTGAACCTTACGTCTTTATTGACAACATACCGTGGCGTTGCGCCGTCACAGATGAATACGTTACTTTACCCGTGTGGAGAGGATATGAATTACTGGACAGCATTTCAACACCATTGCTACCAATCGGCTTAATACTGATGTTTAACGGGTTAACTGTAAGACATATCGTTGTGGCAAATAGAGTCCGCAGAAGTCTTCGGCACAGCAGCGACAATCAGAAAGATGCCAAGGTGGAAAAACGCAGAACATCGATGATATTATTGTTTTCTATATCAGCTAATTTCATATTATTTTGGATGCCCTATGTCGCCCATTCCCTGAAATGGCAAGTACAAAATTACTTTTACTACGACAGATATTTGAGATCCCCGGTATACATCCTACAACAATTTGGGAACATGTTGCAGATTCTCAGCATGTGCACCAATACATGTATCTATACACTGACACAGTGGAAATTCAGCGAAGAGCTGAGGAATGGATTGACGTATGTGTTTACATTCAATAGCCATCTGTGTAGTTGATGCCCGCTTCTAATGGCAATTCTGTGGAGTTTTAAAATAAATCCGTTTTACAATGAACAGGTTTGGCAAACATGTGATAAATCTAAACAATCGTATGCCCGGTCATCCGGGATTTGCAGAATTCGCAGAAGATTGCTTACTTCATGCTGTTCAGGTAGGTGGAGATACAAAGGTTCAATGCTGCTGACGTGATTGATACATTGTTTGAAGTACGTTCAAACTATCACAGACACTCGACTGTCACAAGGGCAGGAATGGCTGCAGGCCTTCCCGTGTTTTAGACGTTTCAAAATGGACAGTGTCGGGTAACAGAGTATAAAGGGAGTGCGATGGCAAATCCGAGATAGTATCGCAGATGGAGAATGGGAGGACAATGTGGTGCGTTCGTATGCTAATAGACTGTGACACCAACACTGAAACATGCAACATCATTTGGAGTATTGAATGCATCCGACAGCACATTAACAATAAAAATGCAACGGTGAGGACCCGATCGGGAATCGAAACCTGGACATGTGCCACCTTTATTGGCACGGGCAACTGAAACTCCCCGAATATACATTAGCATCGCCGCCCCATGGTAAAAGGTTTAGATATGGCATAACTTCTGAGTTATGTTCAGCAAGGATTCACGTCACGTTATGAAGACACACACACTAGCCAACAGTCCGTACCGGATCTAATATTAGAAAAGGAAACGGGTCAGGTGACAGATCTCTCCGCGGTTCAGCAAATCTGAAAGATAGGGCAGAACTTCGCGACATTTACCTTGCACAGGTATAGGACCAGGAAGAATGGAAAGTATTTAATTGATGGTTTCCGAATTATGGTGCTACCCGGCAGGAACTTGGGAGGGGAATTTGGGAAATGATGTACTCTGGGGAATGCGCAACAGATATGTGGAGATTTTTGAGGGAACACTGACATGGGGTTCAGTATAGGCTTGTCTCTTTGAGGCAGGGAAAGGATGATAGCGTAAAGTAACCGTGGGAGACAAGAAAATTGGGACTATTCAAGAGGAAGAAAGGGTGATTTTGGAAGAAAGGTTCAGATAAGGGTTATGGCGAGTCAAAATGCAGACAAGAAAAAAATAAAAATGGACAGAAGATCTAGATGACGACTTCGGAAGGCCTTGGCGACTTGCACTGAGAAGCACAGAAGGAGACTGGAGAGTGTGTGGGCAGATCAGAGGAAAACGTCTGTCTGGACTACTAGGAGGCAGCGATGCTCCTTACTGAATACATTGATGAGTGTGAATACAGCGGAAAAAGCCAGATACGACAGATCATGCCGACGTTGAGAATGAGGAAGCGCTGGAATCTTGAAAAACATAATGATAGATGATTCCCCGATAGCGGAAAGGATATAGTCCATGTAATTTTGGAAGGCATGCGATGACTGGAGTTTGGAAAAAGTTTTTCATTTGTTGCCGAAATATAATAAGGCTACTTCTTGCAATTACTGACCAGGGAGTCTTACATCAGTAGTGGGTAATCTGTTGGAGAGGATTATCGAAGAAGGAATGTATGAGCATTTGAACAAACGTAGCCTGGCTACTGAGAGACAACATGGCATGTTGTTCTTTATGAGTCAGATTGTATTATTTTAAAAAGTGAAATAAAACAAAAAGAGGAACCAGAACAGTCGACGTGAGTGAGTGAATTTTGGTCAGGCGTTTCATCAGTTCCACAC
The DNA here is from genome assembly GCF_030144855.1 of Hypanus sabinus. NCBI lineage: Eukaryota > Metazoa > Chordata > Chondrichthyes > Myliobatiformes > Dasyatidae > Hypanus > Hypanus sabinus. The sequence goes on along the minus strand of NW_026781728.1, from coordinate 82,738 downwards.
AGTGGACTCACTCAGAAAGTAAGGAGGCATGGGATCGATGGAAACCTGACTGCGTTGAATCAGATTTGGCTTCGTAACAGAAGGCAGATGATGTTGTCGATTAAGTGAATTCTGGCTGGAAGTTAGCGGGCAGCCGTGTTCTGCAAAGAGGGTCGAAATTTCGGTACACTTTGCAACTCTATTTCGAGTCGACAGTTACGGTGCTCGAAAAAATAGGGTTGAGGGATATCACTGATTTTATCTCACCACCCAGCAGCAGCTGTATAGTTAATGGAATTTGTTCTGACGACGTAAGCAAATCGCTCTGATATTGACTGCACCAGCACGATGCCTAAGCTGACCTGCAATTTATATATTACTGGGCAGTTGCTAATTTATGGAATTAGAGCTGATGACGTAAGCAAATCGCTGAGGGATTGACAGCACCGCCTCGTTTTCTAAACTGACCTTCAATTTATATATTACAGAGCAGATGCTACAATGACGTCTAAACAATCTTTCCCTATGGATCCCTGCTACTTAAAACTCACATTTCAATGTGTTCAGCAGCAGCTCCTGGTGCTTAGTAAAGGAACCAGTCAATTCCAACTTCCCAATTCAAGTACATATTAATTTTACCTAATGCCAATTTACCTTTGAATCGTGGTTTCATCCTATAGGGTGAAGATACTTTCATATTTCGATGCAGTTAACCCTGAATCCACTTGGCCACATGTGGGACTCCCTCTGAAATCAATAATAAACTAAATATACAAATATACACAAACTAAAACGCAGCGAAGGCATAGCAAATATCCGGGATCGCACTTGTCTTTTTTTTTTAAAAAAACATCGCAGACGATTGGAGAGTACAGACTAAAGAATTACCTAAGGTTCCATCTTCTCATGCTATAACCATCCAGTTTACTTAGTCTCCATGCTTTAGTGTGTTCAAGGACAGAGGGGTAGAAGAGTATCAAACACTTTCCAGATTGGTAGGTGCTGTGAGTCACTGAAGTCCTAACCCAGACATACAGTCAGACAGCCACTGGAAAGTATTGCACAGAAACAGGGTCTTCGGTCCATCAGGCCCGTGAAGAAATACTTAAGCTGCCTACTCCCATCGACATGCACCCGGAACAAGGCCATCCATCCCCGTCTTATCCATCTACTTAGCCAAGCATCTCTCAAATGTTGACATCGGAATCTCAATTACCATTTGCTTTGACAGCACTGTCTACGTACTGACACCCCACTCGAAGAAGACATTCCCCACATGTTTCCCTTAAACATTTCACATTTCAACCTTCACCCATGATCTCTAGTTGTATTCTCTCCCAACATCAGTGGAGAAAGCCCTCATGCATTTACACTCCCTATTCGCATCATAGTGTGTATGCCTCTATTAAATCTCCCCCCAGTCAGCCAGGGAATAACATATGTAATATTTCCTTTTAATCCAAAACATCCAATTCCGGTTATAGTAGAGTAATGATTTTTTTTTTCTTCAGTTGAGGCAAACTGCAACAATTTTCCAAATTAGGCCTCAATAAAGTCTTAAGCAACATCAGCATAACATCCGAAATCCTGTATTCAGTACTATGGTCCATGAAGGCTAAAGTGCAGAAAACTATTTTACGATCCTCTCTAACTGTGCCGCAACGTCCATTGAATTTCCGACGTGCATACCCAGATTCGTTTGTCCTATCGTAATCCTCGGTGCCCTATTTCTCATTGTGTCAGACCAACCCTGTCTGGTCCTCCCATAGTGCAACATTTAAATATTTGGCTGCTTTAAATCCGATCTGCCGCATCGGCAACTTGCTGATCAAGTTCACGATATTATTATCCAGATCATTGGTATTGATGACAAAAAACAACAGAGACAGCAACGATCCTTGGAGCACTCCATTCGTCACAGGTTCCGAGTCAGAGAGACAACCATCTATTACCACACTCTAGCTTCCCCAACATGGTCAATGGCTAATCCAATTTACTAATACATCGTGAGAGTATTATACCTTCTCGAGCATTATCCCATACGGAACCCTAAAAATTCCTGGCTGACGTCCGTGTAGACGGGATACACGGCCTTGCTTGCAACACTATTCCTGGTATCTCCCTCGTAAATCTCCGTAAGATTGGTTAAACATGACCTGCTACGCACCGGCCCAAACTGACTATCGTTAATGTTCCTGTTTGTCCAGATGTTTCACTTCATACCCCATGACCAGTGTAGTCTGAACACCGAGGACAAATCCTTATTACGTAATACTTGACGAGTCCCTTCCAAGCAAAACTATCGATTTCATCCAACAATCGGTACTAACATTTATGGCCTGTTGTTCTTAAATTCTCTTGTCATACTATCAGGCGCATTGAGAGCAGTCTGAAAAATGAAGGCGTCGTAACTTTAAATGATTAATCGACTGGACCTAAATAGTAAGTGCACTGGAAAATTACAGCACAGTGCAGCCCTTCGTCTCACGAGGTTCTGAAAGCCTTTCAACTAATTTAGGTTCAACTAGACACATCCCCTCTGCTTCTGAAACCGAATCAGAACCATAATTAGTGCCACAAGCATATGTCGTGAAATTTGCTTATTTTACGGTAGCACTACAATGAAATACAGGATAAATAAATATAGAGGAAAACAACACGGAGTTGCAGGTGGCAGAGGGGAAGTAGCTGTTCCTGAATCGCAGAGCGTGAGTGATCAGGCTTCTGTATCTCCATCCCGATGGTAACACTGTGCAGAGGGCGTGTCCTGTTCGTAGGAAACGTTAATGATGGACGTCACTGTTACAAGGATCTGCCCTTGTAATAATGATCAGTGACGTACAGAGAATCTGTATTTACCGGCAAGTAATATTGATCATTTCAACTAAAGAGCACGTAGGTTCATCTGCTATCTACCTGTGTGCACCCTACTAGAACCGCTGACACTCCATAAACAGTCAATAAAGAAATAAGAAAAAACTAACACCCTGAAAAGGAGTCTACGCCGGTCAAGCGTTCATCGTGATTCCGATCTTCACTTTTCCGTGGGGTCCTGCTTATCAGCGTTGGTTGTTCTCGGGCTGCTGGAGAGTTATCACCCTTGCATATTTGGAGATCCGGAGTCTTACACTGTTCCTTTTTTTACATATATTTTTAATTCAAATTTTAAGATAGATACATAGAATGAATAGAATAGTAAAATAATATGATATCAGACCTTTTTTTTTAAATAAGGGTGTCAAAGTCTCAGAAATGTGTCATTTTTATTTCTTAAATCATAAGTATTTTTTTTCAAGTGGAATGCAGCTAAAAATTTCATTAATCCAACTATCCATACTTAAGTATGAACCCGATTTCAAGGTAACTCCAATAGCCATTTTGGCTACTGCCAATGCAATTTTTATAAGTTCTTTCTAATATTTTTTTTAAATTTCGGTTTCGGTTTTATCCCTTCAATATCACCTATTAAAATAATATTGGGTTATGTTGAAGTTGTGTTCCAATAACTTGTTCCAATAAAAGTCTTAAAATTATCCAGGAAAGTTGAACTTTAAAACAAGACCAAGTAGAATGTAAAGAAGTACCAATTACTTGATTACATCGAAATCATTGATCAGATAAATTTGGATTTAATCTATTTATATTTTGTGGTGTAATATATAGTTGATGTAGAAAATTGTATTGTTCTAATCTAAATCGGACATTTATTGTATTTGCCATACTATCAAGACATAATCTTGACCAGCTTGTTTCATCAACTTTTATATTAAAAAATCAATTTCCCATTTTTGACTTGACTGATGATTTCCTTGCTTAAGTGTCTCGTTTTGAATCAAATTATACATACAAGATTTTTATTTAATTTTTCCTTTTTAAATTAACGTTTCTATTTCATTATGTTTCAGCATTAACATTGTTTAACCCAGCTTATCTCTTAAATAAGCCCTTAATTGAAAATAACAAAAGAGAGTATTATTTGAATTTTATATTCATTTTTTAATTGAACAAAATGACATCAATTTCCCTCCTTTAAAACAATCGCCTATATATTTAATCCCCTTTTGAAACCAATTATATAAAAGATGGTTATTCATTGTAAAATGAATAAGTCTATTCTGAATTATAAGTCTCTTTGCTAACAAAGATTTCTTTGTCTCATCATCAACATTTGTCTTATTGCAGAAATCAATCAAATGATAATCCGGTATCCATTTAGATTCCTATATATATATATATATATAAAATCTAATCTTCTGGTATATTTTCTCCTATTTTATCTAACTCTATTCTAATCCATGCCAGTTTGTTTTCATCAAAATAAGATACAATAAATCTAAGTTGATTTGTTTTATAATAATTTTAAAGTTTGGTAAATGTAACCCTCCTAGGTAAAATTTCCATGTCAATTTTTCTAACGATGTTCTTAACATCTTGCCTTTCCAAAGAAACTTCCTCACACATTTATTTAACTCTTGAAAAAAACTACTGCGGCAGTTCTCTTGGTAATGTTTGGAATAAGTACTATTATCTAGGGAATATATTCATTTTCTCAGCATTGACACTACCTACTAATGTTATTGGTATCAGGATTTATCGAGATCTTCCTGAATTTTTTTCAATAATGGCAAATAATTTAATTTATATATATATATTGTTTATATCGTTATCAAATCTTTTGAATACCTTAATACTTAATACTTCTAAATACTTTATACCATTTATCGGCTATCTAAATTAAGTTACTAATCGACATTGACTATAATCTCCTTTATTAATGGGTAAAAATTTCACTTTTATCCTTGTTTCTTTTATACCCTGATATTTTCCCATATTTTTCCAATCCAGAAGATAATTTACGTAGCGACTGCAATGGGTTTGTTGGATAAATCAGAATATCATCAGCAGATAGATTAATCTTATATTCCTCCAGGTTAACCCTGAAACCCATAATATCAGAGACGGTTCTAATTATTTCAGCTGATGGTTCTATAGCCAATACAAATAAAGCTGATGATAATGGACAACATAGTCCAGTTGACCTTGTTAACTGAAATGGTGTTGAAATTTCGCCGTTTGTCACTACTTTAGCTTTGGGATTAGTATTTAAGGTCTTAATCCAATTTATAAAAGGTATTCCGAACCTTTCTTTTTCAAATAAAAAATCACATCCCAATCTATAAAATGCCTTTTCTTCATCCAAAGCAACTGCCACGCTCATTTCCTCCGATTCCTGTGCCAAATGAATTATGCTAATTTATCGAGCTACATTATCTGCCGATTGTCTATTTTTAATAAATTCTGTTTGATCCATATGTATTAATTTTGGGAAATATTTAGAAAATCTATTAGATAATTGTTTTCTATTATTTTATAGTCCGTCAACGAAGAAATAGGCCAATATAATGTTGGTTTTCAAACATCTCTATCTTTTTTTTGGGAATACTGTAAAAATCGCTGTCGAAAAAGATTCTGGAAAATTATGTGTTCTTTCCGCTTGATGTATTAGCTTCATAAAAGGAGGGATTAATAAATCTTTAATATTTTTGTAAAATTCAGGCGGAAAACCATCCTCTCCTGGAGATTTATTACTGGAATGATCCGAGAGCTTCTTCGACCTCTTTTAATGTAAAAGGCATAGCTAATCCGTTCTGCTCTTCCGAATTCAATTTTGGGAGTTATTTGTGATAAAAATCTTTCTATCTCAACAACATCATTTTGTGATTCCGATTGATATCACTTAGAGTAAAAACTTTTAAAGGTTTCATTAATTTCGAAAGGATTATAAGTAATTTTATTTGCACTTGTTCTAATTGCATTTATCGTTTTGAAAGCCTGTTCTGTTTTCAACTGCCAAGCAAGAATCTTGTGTGATCTTTCACGTAATTCATAATATCTCTATTTAGTTCTCATAATTGCATTTTCTGTTCGATATGTCTGGAGTGTATTATATTGTAGTTTCTTATTGACAAGTTGTCTTCGTTTTTATCTTTTGTCATATATATTTGAGATTATTTTTCTAATTTTGTAATCACTTTTTCTAATTGATCTGTTTCTACCATATATTCCTTCTTAGGTTTAGTAGTATAACTTATTATCTGGCCCGTCAAACATGTTTTCATCGATTTCCATAGTCCAAACTTATCATCAACTGAATATGAGCTTGTATTTAAAAAAACTGAATCTGTTTTTCCATAAAATCACAAAATCTTGACGATTTAATAATATTGAGAATTCTCCATCTGTAAATCGGTTCCTCCTTATCCATCATTATCATAGTCATTATTAAATGGGAATGATATGACTATATTCTCGCTTTATATACCATAATTTTCACTCTATCTTGAAAGTTCGTTGATAATAATAAAAAAAAATCTACCCTTGAGTAAGTTTTATGTCTCTTTGAATAAAATGAATAATCTCTTTCTATTGGGTTAATACTTCTCCATGTATCAATCAAATTTAAATATTTCATCAACGATAAAGTTTATTTTACCACTATTGATTTTATAACAGCCTTAGCTGACCTGTCTCAAACTGTGTCCACACAAAAGTTAAAATACCTATCAGTATTGTTTCATGTGCTTCAGCCAAATTCAAAAAGGCCTCTTGTGTAAATATTGCATCATTTTCATTTGGTGCATAAATATTCATAGCAGTCCATAATTCCGAGAGGATTTGACAATGTGTAATCACATATCCCCCGGCAGAATTAATTAATACATTTTGTATTTTAATTGGTAAGGATTTATTAAGCAAGATTGAAACTCCGCTCGCCCTTGAATTAAAAGAGGCTGCAATAACATTTCCGACCCAATCTCTCTTTAATTTCTGATGTTCTATCTCTGTAAAATGTGTTTCCTTCAAAAAGGCGATATCTACTTTTCCTTTTCCTTTCACCGGTCCACTAATCCAATTAACATTAAAACTTTTAAAAAAAATCAGTAAATTAGTTTAATTAATATTAACAAGTTTACTCCAATCTATAACGGTAAATAATATTTCAGCTCTCATAGTACCTTGGGGAATCACTTTAAAATTCTCCATGCTGCAATGTGTCTCTCCACCACACCCCCCCCCCCAATCATCCAGGCAAAGAAGGAAAGATAGAAGAAAGATAGTTTGTAACGAAAAACATTGCAAAATAACTCTACCCCCCAACTAATGTTGTGAGTGAAAAAAAAACACATTACCCCCCTCCGTTTTACGGGTCATAGCAATCGCCATGATTACACACGTGTATCCCGTAGCAATCGATCAGAAGCTCCCCCAGTTCCCGCGTAACGAGAAAAAAGTTATATGTAAGAGAAGAAAAAAATTACAATCACTGCTCCCGATTAATATTCCTCAATTTTTTACCGTGCTGCCCTTCTATCATATAATTAAGAATATATTTGTATATTCGTCTACCTTTAAGTATCCATCAAATCAATTCACTATCTCAGTCTTCATCTTTAATCCATTTCGCTTCCATAAATTCTTTGCTGTGTCTAACGAATGTGTGGGAGTTCTAACGAATATGTGGGAAACTCCTCTGCTTTCCGATAATCAGTAAAAAACTCTTCTTTCTCCATCATCCAAAAATATTATCAGGATTGCCAGGTAGGGCAGTGTAAATTTATAAGCCTTTTCCCATAAGACTTTTTTCTCTGGGTTAAATTCCTTCCTCATCTTCACAAGTTCATAGCTTATTTCAGGATAGAAAATAACTCTTTCCTTTCTATCATCAAAGACCCGCTTATCTTTCTGGCACCTTGGGCAGCCGCCTTTATCTTCTTTATCATTCTTTATCTTGATATCCTAAGCATTTTATCAAGGTTGATCGCGGATTTTGATCGTGCTGGGGATTTGTTCCTAAAGCTCTCTCATCCCCTTCCGATTTAACTTAACTGGTTCCCCTCTTTCATTTCCAAATTCTCCGGGCTTTATTTTAGAAAAAAAACATCATTGGATCTTCTCCCCCTGTACCTTCTTTAATACCAGCAATCTTAATACTATTTCGTCTGTTAAAATTTTCAAGCACATCCACTTTTTCCAGCAACCGTTATTTTTCTGATGTCCAGGCAAGGATATTATTTTCCATCTTGTCCATTCGATCAGTGGTGTCTCTCGTTATTTCTTCCAGCCTTTTATCTTTCTTATCCGTTTTCTCCTGCATTTTCGCAACCTTATCAAAGTAATCTTCATATTTTTAATATCTGTTTTTATTAATTTTAATGCTTTTAATTCTTATATTATTTGCACCAGAGGTTCTATTATGTCTCCAGGAAGTCCTCCACTTTTAATTACTTCTTCTGCCTCCTTTTCCTCACATGTGTTGTTCAAAGAATCCGATTTTACCTCCGATTCACTTTCACTTTCAAACGCAGCTGGAACGTAGTTTGGTTTGCACCTGTTTGCGCATGCCCGCTTCATCACGCATGTACACTTCCTGCTGCTTCTTCTTAGAGACTGTTGCTGTTGCCCCAGTTTCATGTTCTGCACCGCTGGAGGCGAAGTGTACTTCGCCGAGAAGAAGTCCAACCTGAGTAAAAGGTTCCGTCATGGTGGTCGGCCCTTTTACCTTCCCAACTCTTGCTGTCTTCAAAGTATTAGTTTTCTTCTGTTTCTGTTCAGGAGACATATCTAAAGATAATCCTGAGTAGTTTATAAGTAATTTTTTGAGAAAGAATTTACTAACTTTTCTTCACTTAAACGTTATTTTACTGTTTTTTTTACGGGAGAACTGGATTTACACGTCTCGATCCTACGTCATCACGTGACGTCCCCACTTATACCGTTCCTCATCAAATGAATTATTGGATATCCAACCTCTTGGTTCTATGCCACCTGACCTACCTGGGTCACCTTCTTACTGGTCATTGTACATGGCTACAACCAACATTGATTCATAACTCTGCCAATCCCAGCCTTGTGTGTTTGTGTCTTTCAACTCTGACTGGTCCAAACCAGTTAAATGAAGCAACCCAGACAGAGTCTAACGAGGTTACAGATTGTTTGTTTGGTAGGCCTGGCATTTTACATAACGAGTAGCTACTCCTCTGAGAATGGTCGCAGGATTATGGCTCTGTTTAGATTTTCCCAGAGTCAAGTTCAGCTCAGAGTCCACGCCCTTCACATATCAAATGCCGAATTGTTTGAGAATGGTCTCAGGTTTAGCAGATCTCTGCCTGATGCTTCCTGTGTCCACATTCAGTTGCACTGATTAGATTATTCCAGAGCAAGAATCAGTTCATAATCCATAAAATGGGGGGAAACAGAGAGAACTGGTTTGTCTGCTTCCCCTGTCCTTGACCAGACTGTAGTTTCTTCTAGCCAGCACGGTGTTTTACGAGTCCTGCCATCTGCCATGGACGGTGTCTTTCTCGGGTCTGTTGTCGCCAGGCTGGATGATGGAGGGTTTTGCAGAGATGCCGAGTGCTGCAGGTGTCGGAGAGGTTGGCAGAATTACGGAGTGATGTAGGGGTTGGAGAGGTTGTCAGAAATACGGAGTGATGTTGGAAGGGTTTTACAAATGTCAAGGGGTGTCAGGCACTCTCGCCACAGATGTGGAAATGTTGTTTACTTGTATCAAAATAGAATTTCTGCTTGTAACAGAATGAAACCTGAATGGTATCGGAGTGTTTTGCGAATAATATTCATGCACCATTATTCTAAATGAGCCTGAGTACCTGACTGCACACGGCAGTCCCTGCACTGTATTCCATCTGCTATTTCATTGCCTGCTCTGCAAACCTGTCAGACCCCATCTGCAGACACCCAGTTTGCTCTAAGCTGCCTGTCCGGCACATATTTCGGGTCATCGTCAAAGTCGGTCACCAATCCATCAGATCTGTCATTCAAATCGTTGATTATAACATAAACAGAAGCGATCTCATTACCGAATCCAGTGAAATGCCAGTAGTTACCTGTAGCAAAAAGAATATGCTCGCATTGTTCTAACTCTTTGCCTCCTTCCAGTAAACCAATCTTCGATCAATGCCTGTGAATTTCCTGTAATGCCATAAGCGGTGATCATGTTAGGCTGCTTCATGTGCAGCACGTCGTTAAAATCCATCTGAATATCCTAGAGAACAACATCCACCGCCTCTCTTTTGTCTATTCTGCTTGCTATTTTGTCAAATAATTCCAAAAAAAATGTCAGAAAATATATACCCGGAAGAAAACAATGCTGAATTTGACCTACTTTTGCTTTCGCCAAGTACATCGAAAAGTCATCCGAAATAGAATCCAACTCTTGAGGTCAGACAAACTTTTCTATAATTTCTTTTCTTCTGCCTTCCTTCATTCCTAAAGAGTGGGATGATATTTGCTACATCCTAGTTCGCCAGAAACATTCCAAAATCGAGACACTCTTGAAAGATCATTACTCATTCTTTAAGAGAAACATGAGGGGAAACCTCTTCACCCAGAACCGGTAAGAATCTGGACTGGGCTGCCAGAGTAAGTGGCAGGGTCGATTTCAACATTTCACAGAAGCTTGGATGGGTATGTGGATGGGAGGGAATGGACGGCTATGGCCCTGGTGGAGGATGCTGGAACTAGGCAGATTGGCTTGGCACAGACTAGACTGGCCGAATGGCATTTTCCTGTGATATAGTGTTCTATGACTCTAATGCCTCCATAAACTTTTCAACGACCACTTTCTGAACCCTGGAGTGGACATCATCTGGTCCAGGAGAAGGCTTGCAGGCCTTCCATCTTCCAAAGCACATTCATTCATTAGTAACGGCGACTATGTTCACTTCCTCCATGTCAATCTTAAATTATTGGCTTTTTTTTGAACGGATGATGTCAGAGGTATAACTGCAGGGAAGAAAGAATAACAAGGAGGTAATTAATCGGTGAATATGGGAGATTGGAGTGGGGGTATAATTAAAAAACCTGCTCAGGATATATTTTCCTTAACGAAACCATGATTCTGCAATACATGCCGGTATGTGTAAAACCATCCTCATGAAAGATTGAACACTTAATTAAATAGTAGAATTATATTCTAAACATTTAAACGTGAACTTTAGCCTCGATAAGTGCAAAGCTAATTTACGAAAGTTGCAATTGAGCTGGTAGAATATTAAACAGGTCAGCAAGATACAATACAACTGAGAGATGGAGATGAAACATAAGACCAAAAGATGTAGGAGCAGAGTTAGGTTACCGAGTCTGCTCCGCCATTTCATCGTGGTCGATCCAATTTTCCACTCAGCCCCAATCTCCAGCCTTCTCTCTCAATCCCTTCTTGCCTTGACCAGTCAAGAATCTATCATCCTCTTTCTTAAATAAGTACAGAGTCTTGGCCTCTACGCCTGTCTGTGGCAACGAATTCCACCGAGTCGCCAATCTCTAGCTAATCTCATCAACGTTGCAAAGTGAAGACCCACTATTCAGAAACTGTCTCCTCTGCACTTGACTCTCCCAGCATAGGACACATCCCCTCTACATCCTGCCCATCGGGAGAATTAGATATATTTAAATTGTATCACCCATCAAATTTTCTTCATATGACAAAATATTCAATACTGGAATTATTTTCATAACCCTCTGTTAAACTGACTGAAGTGATAACCTATCCTCTCTCAGACCAGGGGCCCAAAACTGCTTACAATCTCTAAGTGAGTTGTTGTGCCTTTTTCAGTTCACGGCTGGTATGTACAGACCACTTGAGGCCCTCGATGATGTGGATGCCAAGGAACTTAAAGTTATTTACACTGCCAACCTCAGAACCATTGATGTCAATGGGGGTTAGCCCGTCTCCATTCCCCGTTTAATCCACAACCAGCTCCTTCATTTTTTCGACATTGTTTACTTGACACCATTGTGTCAGAGAGATTAAGTTATTTCCCTGTAGGCCTCTTAGTTATCCTTTTGAGATCAATGTAGTGTCGTCTTCAAACTTATTTAACAGATTGGAGCTGTGGGTGGCGATATAGTCATGAGTACACAGGGAGTAACGGTGGGGACTCAAGGTATGGCCCTGAGGGACTCCTGTGTTGAAAGTCAAAGAAGTGGATGTGACGGAACCCATTCTTACAACCTGCTGGCGATCTGAAAGACAGGACCAAGGAGGAGATCTCAGAGATTCAAGTCGAGCCTGGTGGGAATTATGGTGTTGAACACTGAATAGCAGTGTTCAGCGTAGTCCAAGCGTAGCATTCTCACATAAGCATCCTTCTTCTCCAGATGTGTAAGGACGGTGTGAAGAGCTGCGTCTTTTGTGCCGTCTGCGATCGGTTGTAACGGTAGGCAAATTATACGGGGTCCAGCACCCTCCGTTCTTTAAAGGGTTACATAGACAAATAAGACAGGCCCATGTCAGTCACAAAGTAATCTGAATGCCCCGTTGTGTCCCCACAACCTCGTGTCATTCCCCATACACAGCCCATTGCCCCAAGCTCTGCCCAAATCCTCGGGTCAGGGTCCAAATCAATCACACTACCGGCTCTCGTCCCGCAGCCCTGTGTCAGGTCCCAAAATAATTAACTGACTAGGTGGAATTATGCTGATATTAAGCTGCATCATTAAAGCATAAATCAGGAACTGATATGTCCTGGGAAATGCACAATGTGTATGGGAAGGTATTTTAGACTGCACTAACATGAGTTTCTGGATAGATTTGCCCCATTCAAGCAGGGAAAGGGTGGAAGGGTGATGGAAACATGGATCGAAAGAGATATGAAACATCTGGTCAAGAGGAAGAACGAATCTTTAGGAAGTTGACCTCAGGATTCGAACGCAAGGATCAGATATGACTGTAGATTTACAAAGTAGCCGGGGACCAACGGAAGAATGGAATTTGGTTAACTAGAAACGTCTACAGAAGGTCTGCCCTAACTTTAAGGAAAACCCCAAGCCATTCTAGCTGTATGTGAAGAAAAAGATGACTGGAATGACTGTCGGACCAGTCGGTGATAGAAGATGAAACAAGCCCCTGAAATCGTGGGAAGAAGAGCAGGTCATGAATGAAGACATCAGTTTAGTATTCACCAGTGAGAGGGATATTTGTGAGGAGAGCGTTGAACAGGCCGATCTGTGACAGCTTATCGAGGTTAGGAGCGAGAATGTACTGTCGCTTGTGAAGTAAAAAAAAAAAAAAAAACATTAGTTAGTTAAGTCCTCTTGTGTGTTCGGGAGAAATCCCGCGTGACTGCGAGAAGCGGTGAGTCCTACTTCAGTGATGGGCAAACTATTGGACAACATTAATAGAAACAAGTTTGACGTGAATTTGGAGAAGCAGTAACTTATTTCAGAGAATCAGTTTGGCTTTGCGAGGGGCAGATCATGTCTCACGAGCGAGGTTCAATTCTGAGAGGATGTGATGGTCATCCTTCGGTTAACCAGGTAAGACCTTTTAGAAAGTTAGAAGGCTTCGTATGCTGGAAAGATAAGCTAGTGGATTCAAGACTGACGCCCAGGAAGGCAGAGAATAGTTGTGGATAGAACCTTTTTCTCCCTGGATACAGGTGCAATAGTATCCTGTCGATATCTGTTCTTAGACCTCCAGATTTTTGTGCTTTAAAATGATGTCAATAACGAAGTGGAAAGGTGGGTTATAGTATTTGCAGTGATGTGGAAGTTGGTGGAAGTATGGATAGTGTAGAAGGTTGTCACAGACGACAACAGAACAGTGACCGGACGCGGAGAAGCGCTCAGAAATTGCAGATGGAGTTCAACCCGGAACGTTACGGTGTGATTCACTTTGGAAGGATAAATATGAAGGCAGATGTGATAATTTCGCGAGTTAACCAAAGGCCGCACATTAGAAAGAGCCCGTCAATAGAAACAGAGTGGAGAGACTTTCTCCAATAAGCCGAGGCCCGCTCACAGCTACCAGTATCCCAACGGACACGGAGCGGTGCCCTGCAGGAGCAGGAAGAAGTGTGATTGACAGGTGAGCTTGAACACTTCCGCTGTTCGGCACATACTCATAGTGACGATAGAAAGGCAATATACCCGCCAGTAAATCGGGAGAGAAAAAATAACTTCGTGGTAAACAAAAAAACAGCCTGGGAACCTGCGAAGTGTTAAATCACTAGCTACATTTGTTTAAACAGAGAATGGATGGCGAAATAATGTGGAATTGTGGTAGTTTTGAGATTAAAGTTAAAGAGACTGCATGGCACGTCACGGCTATTGGGTGGTGAAGTCAATCACTGTCAGAGGTCATGTTCCTACCATGTTCAGCCCATGTGTGCGCTGGAAAACATTGTTCTTCAAATTGTCCACAGCCCTGGCTGATTTCCCGAAGAGACGCTCTCATTTTGATTACAGGCCTCTGGAATATCTCTGTGGAACTTTTGTAGTGTTTGCAAGAATATGTGCAGTCTATTTAGTTGTAACACATGTCAGCTGTTGTTGTGATTCCATCACTCAGACCGCCCGGAATGACGGGATCGAACGAACGGAAGAAAAGATGAGCTAACATTCCCTTCAATAAAGAAGTGTCTCCATTTCACCTGCCAGAACAAACTCCTTCCCTCAATTCCAGAAGCGCGTGTGATCCGTCAGATGTTACAAAATAAATCGGCTTCAGGATGAATGCCTGCTTTAAAAGCAACACATATATATATATAAAAATGCTACATCAACACGATGTCAGGTTTCAAGGAAAATAACATGGAAAATATACATCACATTTGTCTTAAATTACATAGATTGCAATAACCCTTGAGAGGTCAAATTAACGACACGGGAACAGTGAGTATAAATAGTTTAACGAATGTGTTTGTGCAGTTGGTTATCACTAATTTGACTGACGTGACAGCCACGCTAATTGCCTCAGTGAAATTGCTCTCTCCTCCATAAAAGGCTGCTAAACCGATCATCAGTCCATCTGAACAACTGAAACTTTCTGTACAGCTGAACGCTGCTTCTGACGGATTATGGGATATCCGGCGATTTACTACATCGCGGGCATTTTCTATCCCACACTTGTAGCTGTTGGTGTCCCCGGTAAGAAGCCGGAGCTGGTTACTTTATGTATGGTGCCATCGTTACTCTTCTGCCGGTATTCACATTGCTACTTAGCACAGATTCTACCATCGGCTGAAACGTGTTTCCGGAATGGAGTATTTAGGCATCTAATGGTTTTACTCTAATTTTTCATATTCTGATAGCAGTGATTTCCTCTTTTGTCAATTACGTTGGTACCGATAATGTTTCATAATTTCTCCTCGCTAGGCTTTCTGAAGTGGTGTGGTCTCTGCTTTTCTAGGCAAGAGTCTCAATCAGTGCAGACAGTTCGATCATATAAAAACGTAGCAGCTATTTAAATGACACGTAGGTCTGTTCTTCTGTAGGTCAGTAAATGAGTACTCGTCCTTTATATCTCCTTGACTCCACTTTGTCACTACTACAAACAATCCCTTCAGCTATTTCACCTCTAATAACGGAAATGGTGTTGCTTACAGGAGCGATCGACTGCTCACCGGTACGTGAGTCGTGGAACTCGGATACCCCGCTCTAAACTGTCGGAAAGCCGCCACTCCACTGACACTCACATCCGTAACTGTCCTCCAGCCGGAGTGCAACAGCCCAAACTGCACACACTGGAGTGTCGCTTCCCACTTCCAAACATACCATAGCCTGCAGACCATCGGTAGAATGAGGGCATTCAGGGAATTGTTGCTGACCATATTTCTATTTCATTTCCAAATTTCCTGCAGTTAATTTCAAGGCGATTTGGAATGGCAACTTCCGATCTGATGTTGGTTATTGCTGTTGCCTAACTCGGACAGACCACATCTACATCTATTCTATTTATATTTCTATTTTTCCAAATTCTTGTAGTTAATTTAACGGCGATTGTGATCCTATCTCGGGGAAAATGCGGACTCTCCAAATGCATCACCCGTTACCTGGTTGGAATGGCAACAGCGGATCTGATGGTGGTTATCATTTTTGCTTTAGTGGATCAGACCAACTATATCTACATTTATTCCAGATCTCTGCTCATCACTCCTGTATGCGCTCTGACAGTTATATTTGTCACTGTATCGACAGACTGTTCTGTTTGGTTTACGGTCAGTTTTACTTTCGATCGTTTCATCGCAATATGTTGTCAAAAGCTGCGAGAACGTTACTGTACCGAGAGATCAGCAACAGTGGTTATCGTGACCGTGGTTATAGTGAGCTGCGCGAGATGTGCCCCGTTTTACTTTGCCATTGATCCTTACGTCATCATTGACAACACGCCGTGGCGGTGCACCGTCAGAGATGAATACGTTACTTCACCCTTGTGGAGAGGATACGAATTAATGGAGAGTATATTAACACCATTGCTTCCAATCGGCTTAATCCTGGTGTTTAACGGGTTAACCGCAAGACATATCGTTGTGGCAAATAGAGTCCGCAGAAGGCTTCGGCACAGCAGCGACAATCAGAAAGATGCCGAGGTGGAAAAACGTAGAAAATCGATGATTTTGTTGTTTTCTATATCAGCTAATTTCATATTATTTTGGATGCCCTAAGTCGTCCATTCCCTGAAATGGCAAGTACTAAATTATTTTTACGAGAACAGATATTTGAGTACCCCGGTATACATCCTACAACAATTTGCGAACATGCTGCAAGTTCTCAGTATGTGCACCAATACTTGTATCTATACACTGACACAGAGGAAATTCAGGGAGGAGTTGAGGAATGGAATGACGTATGTGTTTACATTAAATGGCCATCTGTGTAGATAACGCCCGCCTCTATCGGCCGTTCAGCGGAGTTTTCAAATAAAGCAGTTTTACAATGAACAGGTTTGCAAATATGTCATAGATTCAAACAAACATATGCCCGGTCATCCGGGATTTGCAGATTTCGCTGTAGATTGCTTACTTCATACTGTTCAGGTAGGTGGCGATACAAAGTTTCAATGCTGCTGGCGTGATTGTTACACTGTTTGAAGTACGTTTCAAACTATCACAGATACTCGACTGTCACAAGTGCAGGAATGGCTGCAGGACTTCCGTGTTTTAGACGTTTGATAATGGACAGGGTCGGGTAACAGAGTGTAAAGGGAGTGCAGTGTCAAATCCGGGAGAGTATTGCAGATGCAGAAGTGGGCGGGGTGGTTGGACATGGAGCGTTCGTTTATTAATAAACTCTGAGGTGAACATTTAAACACAGGCCACCATTTGGAGTATATTCTATCCAGCCACCCACCAGATTAACTATAAAAAGGCAATGGTGAGGATCCGATCGGGAATCGGAACCTGGACCTATGCCATGTTATTGGCAAGGACAACTGAAGCTCCCCGAATATTCTTTGGCACCCCCCCCCCCCATGGGAAAAGATTTAGGTATGGCATAATTTCTCAGTTATGTCCAGCAGGGATTCACGTAACGATATGAAGACAGGCAGATTAGCCGGCAGTCCATACCGGATGCAATATTGGTAAGGCAGCGGATCAGGTGACAGATCTGTCCGCGGGTCAGCATTTCAGAACGGTAGTGCAGAACTCCCCGATATTTTGTACTCAGGGAAATGCGCAACGGATGTGTGGAGATTGTTGTGTGAACACTGACATGGAGCTCAGTATTGGCTTGTCTCTTTGAGGCAGGGAGAGGATGATATCGTAAAGTAACCGTGGGAGATAAGAAAATTGGGACTATTCAAGAGGAGGAAAGAGAGATACTTATGATTTTGGAAGAAAGGATCAGATAAGGGTTAGGCCGAGTCAAAATGCAGACAAGAAATAAAGTTAAAATGGACTTAGGAGATTTAGAATACGATTTCGGAAGGCCTTGGCGAGTTGCACTGTGAAGGACAGTGTGTGGGAAGATCAGAGGAAAGCCTGTGTCTGGTGTCCAAGGGGGCAGTGAAGCTCCTCACTGAATACATTGATGAACGTGAACACAGCGTAAAATGGCAGATACGCCAGATCATGCGGACTTTGAGAAAGACGATGCGCTGGAAACTTGAAAAACATTATGATAGTTTATTCCCCGATACCGGAAGGGATATATTCCAGTTAATTTTGAAAGGCGAGCGAAGATATTGCTGAGCTTTCGGTCAGGATACTTGTGTTGTCACTGGCCACGGAAGTGGATGTAGAACTGAATGACTGGAGAGTGGAAAATGTTATTCATTTGTTGACGGAAGTTAATATAATTCTTGGAATTATAGACCAGTGAGTCTTAAGTAAACCCACCAGTCGTGGATAAATTACTGGAGAAGCTTATTGAAGAAGAAAGTTATAAGTATTTGGAGAAACGTAGCTTAGCTACGGAGGGTCAACATAACATTGTGTCCTTTGTGAGTCAGATTGAATTATCTGAAAATGTGAAAATAAAACAAACAGTAGAATCAGTACTGTCGATGTGGGCGCTCGTATGTTGGTCAGGTGCTTGATCAGTTCCCCAGAGTAGACTCATTCAGAAAGTCAAGAGGCATGGGGTCTGGAGAAACCTGGCCGCATTGATTCAGAATTGGCTGACTAACAGAACGCAGATGATGTAGCAGGTAAAGTGAATTCTGGCTGGAAGACAGCGGGCAGCCGTATTCCGCAAGCAGAGTCGACACTCCGGTACAATTTGCAACTCTATTTTGAGTTTGCATTTACAGTGCTCCAAGAAATAGTGCTGAGGGAAATAACCGATTTAATTTGACGACCCAGCAGCTGCTGGGTAATTAATGGAATTAGGGCCGACGACGTAAGCAATCGCGGGGAAATCTATGCTGACCTGTCATTTACATATTACAGGGCAGTTGCTAATTCATGGAATTTGGGCTGACGGCGCAAGCAAATCGCTGAGCTGTTGAATGCACCGCCACGTTACCTAAACTGATCTTCAATTTACATATTTCAAGGCAGATGCTGCAATGACTTCAAAGAAATATTTTCGTATGGAGCCCTACAACTTCATCCCAGCATTTCAAAGTGTTCAGCTGCAGCTTCTGGTGCTTAGTAAAGAAACTAGCCAATTCCAAATTCCCAATTCAAGTACATCCCAACTTATCCGAATGCCAGTTTACCTCCGAATCGTGGTTTTATCGTATCGGGTGTAGATACGCTCATATTTCGATCCATTTAACCCTGAATCCACATGGCCGGTGCGGAAACCGTGTCTTCCTCTGAAATGAATAATAAGTTAAAATACAAAACTACACAAACTAAAAACGCAGCGAAGCCAAAGCAAATATTCGGG
Source organism: Hypanus sabinus (assembly GCF_030144855.1). NCBI lineage: Eukaryota > Metazoa > Chordata > Chondrichthyes > Myliobatiformes > Dasyatidae > Hypanus > Hypanus sabinus. The sequence continues at coordinate 63,625 of NW_026781728.1, read as the reverse complement.
CTCACACTTGTCAAACTTCAAACGCATCACAGGCAATTGGAGAATATAGAATAAACAATTTCCTAAGCTTCCACCTTTCATGCTACAACCATCCAGTTTACTCATACTCCATTCTTCAGTGTGTGCAAGGACAGAGGGATAGAACAGTATCAAACACTTTACAGATTGGCCGTTGCTGTGAGACACTAAAGTCCTAACCCAGACATACAGTCAGACAGCCAGAGGAAACTACTGCACAGAAACAGTGTCTTCAGACCGTCAGGCCAGTGGGGAATTATTTAAACTGCCTACTCCTGCCGACCTTAACCCAGACCGTGGCCATCCAGCTCTCTCTCTCATCCGTGTACTTCTTCAAACATCTCTTAAACGTTGACATCGTAATTTCAATTACCATTTGAGTTGGCAGCACTGCCTACACTCTAACGGCCTGCTGGGTGGAGAAATTTCCCTTATGTTTCCAATTCCGGCAATAGCCGTGTAATATTTATTTTCTGTATCCTTTCAAACTTTGTTACATCTGCCCTGCAGGTAGTTGAGCCAAACCACAACAATCTTCCAACATAGACCTCAATAAAGTCTTAAGCAACATCGCCATAACATCCCAACTCCTGTCCGGCACATACTTTCGGGTCATCCTCAAAGTCGGTCACCAGGGAATGGACGGCTATGGTCCTGGTGGAGGATGCCGGATCTAGGCAGATTGGCTTGGCACAGACTAGACTGACCGAATGGCATTTTCCTGTGATATAGTGTTCTATGACTCTAATGCCTCCATAAGCTTTTCAACGACCACTTTCTGAACCCTGGGGTGGACATCATCTGGTCCAGGAGAAGGCTTCCAGGCCTTCCATCTTCCCAAGCACATTCATTCATTAGTAACGGCGACTATGTTCACTCCCTCCATGTCAATCTTAAATTATTGTTTTTTTTTAAACGGATGATGTCAGAGTTATAACTGCAGGGGGCAGGGGAGAAAGAATAACAAGGAGGTAATTAATCGGTGAAAATGGGAGATTGGAGTGGGGGTTTAATTAAAAAACCTGCTCAGGATATATTTTCCTTAACGAAACCATGATTCAGCAATACATGCCGGTAGGTGTAAAAATAATACGAAATATACACCACTAAATTTAAATAAGAGCACAATCCAGAAAAATGAAGAAAAGGTCACTATGGAAGATCAAGTGAAACACCCATGCCCCTCCATAAAAGTCATCCCAGCGATCTGATCGGACAAGTTCCTAGCAAACTGAGAAATGAATGTGCTTCGAGATGGCTGTATCTCGTTATACTAGCTTGAGCTAAGAAACAAGTAAAATGTAATACTAATTATTATAGGTTGACAAATCCTGTATAGACAGTCGATCAGTCCATCCTCATGAAAGATTGAACAATTAATTAAATAGTAGAACTATATTCTAAAAATGTAAACGTGAACTTTAGACTCGATAGGTGCAAAGCTAATTTACGAAAGTTGCAATTGCGCTGGTAGAATATTAAACAGGTCAGCAAGATACCATACAACTGAGAGATGGGGATGAAACATAAAACCAAAAGATGTGGGTGCAGAGTTAGGTTATCGAGTTTGCTGCGCCATTTCAGCGTGGTCGATCCAATTTTCCTCTCAGCCCCAATCTCCAGCCTTCTCTCTCAATCCCTTCATGCCTTGACCAGTCAAGAATCATTCAACCTCTTTCTTAAATAAGTACAAATCCTTGGCCTCTACGCCTGTCTATGGCAACGAATTCCACCGAGTCGCCAATCTCTGGCTAATCTCATCAACGTTGCAAAGTGACGACCCACTATTCAGAAACTGTCTCCTCTGGACTTGACTCTCGCAGCATAGCACACATCCCCTCTACATCCTGCCCATCGGGAGAATTAGATATATTTAAATTGTATCACCCATCAAATGCTCTTCATCTGGCAAACTATTCAATACTGGAATCATTTTCATAACCCTCTGTTAACCTCACTGAAGTGATAACCTCTCCTCTCTCAGACCAGAGGCCCAAAACTGCTTACAATCTCTAAGTGAGTTGTTATACCTTTTTCAGTTCACGGCTGGTATGTACAGACCACTTGAGGTCCTCGGTGATGTGGATGCCAAGGAGCCTAAAGTTATTTACACTGCCAACCTCAGAACCATTGATGTCAATGGGGGTTAGCCCGTCTCCATTCCCCGTTTAATCCTTCATTTTTTCGACATTGTTTACTTGACACCATTGTGTCAGAGCGATTAACTTCTTCCCTGTAGGCCTCTTTGTTATTTTTTTGAGATTAGGCCAATCAATGTAGTGTCGTCGGCAAACTTATGTAACAGATTGGAGCAGTGGGTGGCGATATAGTCATGGGTACACAGGGAGTAACGGAGGGGACTCAAGGTATGGCCCTGAGGGACTCCTGTGTTGAAAGTCAAAGAATTGGATGTGACGGAACCCATTCTTACAACCTGCTGGCGATCGGAAAGACAGGACCAAGGACGAGATCTCTGAGATTCAAGTCGAGCCTGGTGGGAATTATGGTGTTGAACACTGAATAGCAGTGTTCAGCGTAGTCCAAGCGTAGCATTCTCACATAAGCATCCTTCTTCTCCAGATGTGTAAGGACGGTGTGAAGAGTTGTGTATTTTGTGCCGTCTGCGATCGGTTATAACGGTAGGCAAATTATACGGGGTCCAGCACCCTCCGTTCTTTAAAGGGTTATATAGACAAATAAGACAGGCCCATGTCAGTCACAAAGTAATCTGAATGCCCCGTTGTGTCCCCACAGCCTCGTGTCATTCCCCATACCCATCCCATTGCCCCACGCTCTGCCCAAATCCTCGTGTCAGGATCCAAATCAATCACACTACCGGCTCTCGTCCGGCGGCTCTGTGTCAGGTCCCAAAATAATTAACTGTGTAGGTGGAATTATGCTGATATTAAGCTGCATCATCAAAGCATAAATCAGGAACTGATATGTCCTGGGAAATGCACAATGTGTATGGGAATGTCTTTTAGACTGCACTAACATGAGTTTCTGGATAGATTTGCCCCATTCAAGCAGGGAAAGGGTGGAAGGGTGATGGAAACATGGATCGAAAGAGATATGAATCATCTGGTCAAGAGGAAGAACGAATCTTTAGGAAGTTGACCTCAGGATTAGAAAGCAAGAATCAGATATGACTGTAGATTTACAAAGTAGCCGGGGACAAACTGAAGAATGGAATTTGGTTAACTAGAAACGTCTACAGAAGGTCTGCCCTAACTTTAAGGAAATCCCCAAGCCTTTCTAGCTGTATGTGAAGAAAAAGATGACTGGAATGACTGTAGGACCAGTCGGTGATAGAAGATGAAACAAGCCCCTGAAATCGTGGGAAGAAGTGCAGGTCATGAATGAAGACATCAGTTCAGTATTCACCAGCGAGAGGGATATTTGTGAGGAGAGCGTTGAACAGGCCGATGTGTGACAGCTTATCGAGGTTAGGAGAGAGAATGTACCGTCGCTTTTGAAGGAAAAATAAACATTAGGATAGTTAAGTCCTCTTGTGTGTTCGGGAGAAATCCCGCGTGACTGCGAGAAGCGGTGAGTCCTACTTCAGTGATGGGCAAACTATTGGACAACGTTAATAGAAACAGAGTTGACGAGAATTTGGAGAAGCAGTAACTCATTTCAGAGAATCAGTTTGGCTTTGCGAGGGGCAAATCATATCTCACGAGCGAGGTTCAATTCTGAGAGGATGTGATGGTCATCTTTCGGTTAACCAGTAAGACTTTTTGGAAAGTTAGAAGGCTTGGTATGCTGGAAAGATAAGCTGGTGGATTCAAGACTGACGCCCAGGAAGGCAGAGAATAGTTGTGGATAGAACCTTTTCTCCCTGGATACAGGTGCAATAGTATCCTGCAGATATCTGTTCTTAGACCTCCAGATTTTTGTGCTTTAAAATGATTTCAATAACGAAGTGGAAAGGTGGGTTATAGTATTTGCAGTGATGTGGAAGTTGGTAGAAGTATGGATAGTGTAGAAGGTTGTTACAGACGACAACAGAACAGTGACCGGACGCGGAGAAGCTCTCAGAAATTGCAGATGGAGTTCAACACGGAACGTTACGGTGTGATTCACTTTGGAAGGATAAATATGAAGGCAGATGTGATAATTTCGCGAGTTAACCAAAGGCCGCACATTAGAAAGAGCCCGTCAATAGAAACAGAGTGGAGAGACTTTCTCCAATAAGCCGAGGCCCGCTCACAGCTACCAGTATCCCAACGGACACGGAGCGGTGCACTGCAGGAGCAGGAAGAAGTGTGATTGACAGGTGAGCTTGAACACTTCCGCTGTTCGGCACATACTCATAGTGACGATAGAAAGGCAATATACCCGCCAGTAAATCGAGAGAGAAAAAAAAATAACTTCGTGGTAAACAAAAGAACAGCCTGGGAACCTGCGAAGAGTTAAATCACTAGCTACATTTGTTTAAACAGAGAATGGATGGAGAAATAATGTAGAATTGTGGTAGTTTTGAGATTAAAGTTAAATAGACTGCATGGCACGTCACGGATATGGGGTGGTGAAGTCAATCACTGTCAGAGGTCATGTTCCTACCAAACAGCCCATTTGTGCCCCGGAAAACATTGTTCTTCAAATTGTCCGCAGCCCTGGCTGATTTCCCGAAGAGACGCTCTCATTTTGATTACAGGCCTCTGGAATATCTCTGTGGAACTTTTGTAGTGTTTGCAGGAATATGTGCAGTCTATTTTGTTGTAACACATGTCAGCTGTTGTTGTGATTTCCATCACTCAGACCGCCCGGAATGACTGGAACGAACGAACGGAAGAAAAGATGAGCTAACATTCCCTTCAATAAAGAAGTGTCTCCATTTCACCTGTCAGAACAAACTCCTTCCCTCAATTCCAGAAGCGCGTGTGATCCGTCAGATGTTACAAAATAAATCGGCTTCAGGATGAATGCCTACCTTAAAAGCAACGCAGATATATATATATATATAAAGAAATGCTACATAAACACCTGAAGTCAGGTATCAGGGGAAATAACATGGAAAATATACATCATATTATGTCTTAAATTACATAGATTGCAATAACCCTTGAGAAGTCAAATTAACGACACGGGAACAGTGAGTAAAAATAGTTTAACGAATGTGTCTGTGCAGTTGGTTATCACTAATGTGACAGCCTCAGTGTAATTGCTCTCTCCTCAATCAAAGACTGCTAAACCGATCATCAGTCCATCTGAACAGCTGAAACGCTCTGTACAGCTGAACGCTGCTTCTGACGGATTATGGGATATCCGGCGATTTACTACATCGCGGGCATTTTCTATCCCACACTTGTAGCGGTTGGTGTCCCCGGTAAGAAGCCGGAGCTGGTTACTTTATGCATGGTGCCATCGTTACTCTTCTGCCGGTATTCACACTGCTACTAAGCACAGATTCTACCATCGGCTGAAACGTGTTTCCGGAATGGAGTATTTAGGCATCTAATGGTTTTACTCTCATTTTTCATATTCTGATAGCAGTGTTTTCCTCTTTTGTCAATTAAGTTGGTACCGATAATGTTTCATAATTTCTCCTCGCTAGGCTTTCTGAAGTGGTGTGGTCTCTGCTTTTCTCGGCACGAGTCTCTACCAGTGCATACAGATCGATCAAAAAAAAAACGTAGCAGCTATTTAAATGACACGTAGGTCTGTTCTTCTGTAAGTCAGTAAATGAGTACTCGTCCTTTATATCTCCTTGACTCCACTTTGTCACTACTACAAACAATCCCTTCAGCTATTGCACCCCTGATAACGGAAATGGTGTTGTTTACAGGAGCGATCGACTGCTCACCGGTCCGTGAGTCGTGGAACTCGGATACCTCGCTCTAAACTGTCGGAAAGTCGCCAATCCACTGACACTCACATCAGTCACTGTCCTCCAGCCGGAGTGCAACAGCCCAAACTGCATACACTGGAGTGTCGCTTCCCACTTCCAAACAGACCATAGCCTGCAGACCATCGGTAGAATGGGGGCATTCAGGGAATTTCTGCTGACCATATTTCTATTTCATTTCCAAATTTCCTGCAGTTAATTTCAAGGCGATTTGGAATGGCAACATACGATCTGATGCTGGTTATTGCTGTTGCCTAACTCGGACAGACCAACGATATCTACTTCTATTCTATTTGTATTTCTATTTTTCCAATTTCTTGCAGTTAATTTAACGGCGATTGTGATCCTATCTCGGGGAAAATGCGGACTCTCCAAATGCATCACCCGTTACCTGGTTGGAATGGCAACAGCGGATCTGATGGTGGTTATCATTTTTGCTTTAGTGGATCAGACCAACTATATCTACATTTATTCCAGATCTCTGCTCATCACTCCTGTATGCGGTCTGACAGTTATATTTGTCACTGTATCGACAGATTGTTCTGTTTGGTTTACGGTCAGTTTTACTTTCGATCGTTTCATCGCAATATGTTGTCAAAAGCTGCGAGAACGTTACTGTACCGAGAGAACAGCAACGGTGGTTATCGTGACCGTGGTTATAGTGAGCTGCGCGAGATGTGCCCCGTTTTACTTTGCCATTGATCCTTACGTCATCATTGACAACACGCCGTGGCGGTGCACCGTCACAGATGAATACGTTACTTCACCCTTGTGGAGAGGATACGAATTAATGGAGAGTATATTAACACCATTGCTTCCAATCGGCTTAATCCTGGTGTTTAACGGGTTAACCGGAAGGCATATCTTTGTGGCAAATAGAGTCCGCAGAAGACTTCGGCACAGCAGCGACAATCAGAAAGATGCCGAGGTGGAAAAACGCAGAAAATTGATGATTTTGTTGTTTTCTATATCTGCTAATTTCATATTATTTTGGATACCCTATGTAGTCCATTCTCTGAAATGGCAAGTACTAAATTATTTTTACGAGAACAGATATTTGAGTTCCCCGATATACATCCTGCAACAATTTGCGAACATGTTGCAAGTTCTCAGTACGTGCACCAATACTTGTATCTATACACTGACACTGACACTGAGTTGAGGAATGGAATGACGTATGTGTTTACATTAAATGGCCATCTGTGTAGATAGCGCACGCCTCTAATGGCCATTCAGCGAAGTTTTCAAATAAAGCCGTTTTACAATGAACAGGTTTGCAAATATGTCATAGATTCAAACAAACATATGCGCGGTCATCCGGGATTTGCAGATTTCGCTGTAGATTGCTTACTTCATACTGTTCAGGTAGGTAGCGATACAAAGGTTCAATGCTGCTGACGTGATTGTTACACTGTTCGAAGTACGTTCCAAACTATCACAGATACTCGACTGTCACAAGTGCAGGAATGGCTGCAGGACTTCCGTGTTTTAGACGTTTGATAATGGACAGGGTCGGGTAACAGAGTGTAAAGAGAGTGCAGTGTCAAATCCGGGAGAGTATTGCAGATGCAGAAGTGGGCGGGGGGGGGGGGTGGACATGGAGCGTTCGTTTATTAATAAACTGTGAGGTGAACATTTAAACACAGGCCACAATTTGGAGTATATTCAATCCAGCCACCCACCAGATTAACTATAAAAAGGCAATGGTGGGGATCCGATCGGGAATCGGAACCTGGATATATGCCATGTTATTCGCAAGGACAACTGAAACTCCCCGAATACTCTTTGGCACCCCCCCCCATGGGAAAATGTTTAGGTATGACATAATTTCTCAGTTATGTCCAGCAGGGATTCACGTAACTATATGAAGACACTCACACTAGCCGGAAGTCCATACCGGATGCAATATTGGTAAGGCAAAGGATCAGGTGACAGATCTGTCCGCGGGTCAGCATTTCAGAACGGTAGGGCAGAAGTCCCCGAAATTTACCTTGCACAGGGATAGGACCAGGGAGCATGCAATGTACCTATTTGGGGATGAGCGAATTATGGTTCTACCCAGCCGGAACTTGGGAAAGGAATTTGGGAAATGATGTACTCAGGGAAATGCGCAACGGATGTGTGGAGATTGTTTAGGAAACACTGACATGGGGCTCAGTATAGGCTTGTCTCTGTGAGGCGGGGAAAGGATGATAGCGTAAAGTAACCGTGGGAGACAAGAAAATTGGGACTATTCAAGAGGAAGAAAGGGAACTTAAGATTTTGGAAGAAAGGGTCAGATAAGGGGTATGGCGAGTCAAAATGCAGACAAGAAATAAAGTTAAAATGGAATTAGGAGATTTAGATGACGACTTCGGAAAGCCTTGGCGAGTTGCACTGTGAAGGACAGAAGGAGACTGGAGAGTGTGTGGGAAGATCAGAGGAAAGCCTGTGTCTGGTGTCCAAGGGGGCAGTGAAGCTCCTCACTGAATACATTGATGAAAGTGAACACAGCGGAAAAAGGCAGATACGCCAGATCATGCGGACTTTCTCAAAGAGGATGCGCTGGAAATTTGGAAAACATTATGATAGGTTATTCCCCGATAACGGAAGGGATATAGTCCAGGTAATTTTGAAAGGCGAGCGAAGATATTGCTGTGCTTTTGGACAGGATACTTGTGTCGTCACTGGCCACGGAAGTGGATGTAGAACTGGATGACCGGAAGGTGGAAAATGTTATTCAGTTGTTGACGAAAGTTAATAGGCATACTTCTTGGAATGATAGACCAGTGAGTCTTAAGTAAACCCACAAGTAGTGGATAAACTACTGGAGAATCTTATTGAAGAAGAAAGTTATAAGTATTTGGAGAAACGTAGCCTGGCTCCGGAGAGTCATAGTAAAATGTTGTCCTTTGTGAGTCAGATTGAATTATCTGAAAAAGTGAAAATAAACAAACAGTAGAATCAGAACTGTCGATGTGGGCGCTCGTATTTTGGTCAGGTGCTTGATCAGTTCCCCAGAGTAGACTCATTCAGAAAGTCAAGAGGCATGAGGTCTGGAGAAACCTGGCCGCATTGATTCAGAATTGGCTGACTAACAGAAGGCAGATGATGTAGTAGATAAAGTGAATTCTGGCTGGAAGACAGCGGGCAGCCGTCCTTCGTAAGCAGAGTCGACACTTCGGTACAATTTGCAACTCTATTTTGAGGCTGCAGTTACAGTGCTCCAAGAAATAGTGCTGATGGAAATAACCGATTTAATTTGACCGCCCAGCAGCTGCTGGGTAATTAATGGAATTGGGGCCGACGACTTAAGCAATCGCAGTGATATTGACTGCTGCAGCACGATATCTAAGCTGACCTGTCATTTACATATTACAGGGCAGTTGCTAATTTATGGAATTAGGGCTGACGGCGTAAGCAAATTGTTGAGATGTTGAATGCACCTCCACGTTACCTAAACCGATTTTCAATTTACATATTGCAAGGCAGATGCCGCAATGACTTCAAAGAAATATTTGCGTATGGAGTCCTACAACTTAATCCCAGCATTTCAAATTGTTCGGCTGCAGCTTCTGGTGCTTTGTAAAGAAACTAGCCTATTCCAAATTCCCAATTCAAGTACATCCCAATTTGTCCGAATGCCAGTATACCTCCGAATCGTGGTTTTATCCCATCGGGTGTAGATACGCTCATATTTCGATCCACTTATCCCTGAATCCACATGGCCGGTGTGGAATCCGTGTCTTCCTCTGAAATGAATAATAAATTAAACATACAAAACTACACAAACTAAAAACGCAGCCAAGCCAAAGCAAATATCCGGGCTCACACTTGTCAAACTTCAACCGCATCACAGGCAATTGGAGAATACAGAATAAACAATTTCCTAAGCTTCCACCTTCTCATGCTACAACCATCCAGTTTGCTGAGCCTCCATTCTTCGGTGTGTGCAGCGACAGAGGGATAGAACAGATTCAACGACTTTCTATTTTGGCCGGTGCTGTGAGACACTAAAGTCCGAACCCGGACATACAGCCAGACAGCCAGAGGAAACTACTTCACAGAAACTGGGTCTTCAGACCGTCAGGCCAGTGGGGAAATATTTAAACTGCCTACTCCTGCCGACCTGCACCCAGACCGTGGCCATCCATCTCTCACTCTCTCATCCGTGTACTTCTTCAGTCATCTCTTAAACGTTGACATCGTAATTTCAATTACCATTTGAGTTGTCAGCACTGCCTACACTCTAACGGCCTTCTGGGTGGAGAAATTTCCCTCATGTTTCCAATTCCGGCAATAGCCGTGTCATATTTATTTTCTGCATCCTTTCAAACTTTGTTACATCTGCCCTGCAGGTAGTTGAGCCATACCACAACAATCTTCCAACATAGACCTCAATAAAGTCTTCAGCAACATCACCATAACATCCCAACTCCTGTACTCAGTACTTTGGTCCATGAAGGCCAAAATGCGGAAAACTATTTTTACGACCCTGTCTAACTGTTCCGCAACGGTCATTGAATTTTCGACCGTCATTCCCAGGTTCATTTGTCGTATCGTACTCCACGGTGCCCTATTTCTCATCGTGTCAGACCAACGCTGGCTGGTCCTTCCATAGTGCAACATCTAAATATTTGCCTGTTTTAAATCCGATCTGCCACATCGGCAATTTGCTGATCAAGTTCACGATTTAATACCACATCGTGAAAGCCAAGTGACTGAACCTTCTCGAGCATTCTCCCATTGGGAACTCTTATGAATTCCTTGCTGAACATCCTGCAGACAGGATCCACGGCCTTGCCGGCAACACCATTCCTGCTACTTTCCTCGTAAAGCTCTGTAAGATTGGTTAGACATGACCTACTACGCACTGGCCCATAGTAACTATAGCAAGTGTTCCTCTTTGTCCAGATACCTCACTTCAGACACCATGACCAACGTAGACTGAGCACCGAGGACAATTCCTCATTATGTAATACATGACGAGTCCCTTCCAAGCAAAACTATCGATTTCATCCAGCGGTCGGCACTAACATTTATGGCCGATTGTTCTTAAGTACTCTTGCAATACTATCAGGCGCATTGAGAGTAATCTGCAAAATGAAGGCGTCATAACTTTAAACGATTAATCGACTGGAGTTCAACAGTAAGTGCACTAGATAGAGCACAGAAGGTAGAATATTACAACACAGTACAGCCCTTCGTCTCACGTGGTTCTGACAGCCTTTCCACTAATTTAGTTTGAACCTAACACATCACTTCTTTATCTGAATCAGAATTGGAACCAGATATGATACCAATGGCATATGTGGTGAAATTTGTTCACGTTACGGTAACAGAACAATGAATTACAGGATAAATAAATGTAGAGGAAAACAAAACAGAGTTGCAGGTGGCAGAGTGGAATTAGCTGTTCCTGAATCGCAGAGCGTGTTTTTTCAGTCTTCTGTCTCTCCTTCCCGATGGAAACACTGTGTACAGGGCGTGTCCTGCTGGTGGGCAACGTTACTGATGGGCACCACTGTTACAAGATTCAGCCCTTGTAATAATGATCAGGGAGGTACAGAGAATCTGCATTTACCGATGAGTAACATCGATTAATTCAACTAAACAGCACGTATCTTCACCCGCTATCTACCTGTGTGAACCCTACTAGAAACCCTGACACTCCATGAACAGTCAATGAAGAAATAAAAAGGTAACACCCGGGAAAGGAGTCTACGCTGGAAGGAACGAAGGAAGAGATGAACGTATGTTCCCCTTTAATAAAGAAGTGTTGTCTATTCCCCAGTCAGGACAAACTCCTTCCTTCAATTTCAGAACCGAATGTGCTCCGTCAAATCTTACAAAATAAATCGTCTTCACGATGAATGCCTACATTAAAAGCAGCACCGATATAAAAATGTCCTATTAAATAGCTGAAGCCAGGCATCATGGAAAATAACATGAAAAAACACACATTATAAATACTTCTAAACTAAATAGATTGTAATATCCCTTGAGGAGCCAAATACATGATACGGCGAGAGAGTGAGTATAAATAGTTTAACGTATGTGTTTGGGTAATTGGTTGTCACTAATGTCGCTGGCGTGATAGCCACGCTGATTACCTCAGGGAATTGTTCTCAACTCAATAAATGTCTGGAAAACCGTTCACCAGTCCATCTGAGCAGATGAAACGTTCCGTACAACTGAACGCTGGTTCTGAAGGAATATGGGATATCAGGCGATTTACTACATCGCGGTTATTTTCTATCCCACACTGGTAGCGGTTGGTGTCCCCGGTAAGATGCCGGAGCTGGTTACTTTATGAATGGTGACGTCGTTACTGCGCTGCGGTATCCGCACTGTTACTAAGCACAGATGCTACCTTCGGCTGAAACGTGTTTCTGGAATTGAGGATTCCAGCATCTGATTGTTTTATTTTCATTTTCTTATTTTGATCGAAGTGATTTTTTGTTTGTCAATTACGTTCGTGCTGATATTGAAATTGTTTCATAATTTCACCTGGCTAGGCTTTCTAAACTGATGCTGATGTCTGCTTTTCTAGCTCCGAGTTTCTATCACTGTAGATACTTCGACCTTATAACAACGTGGCAGATTATTTAAATGGCTATCCGGTCTATTTTCGACACGTAGGTCTGTTCTTACATAGGTCAGGATAAAATTGTTTTGTATCTATTGTTTACACTTTTCACCGCTGCAGACAATCCCATCAGTATTTCACCTTTAATAATTGAAATGGTGTTTACTGGGACGTTCGCCCGATCACCGGTACGTGAGTCGTGGAACAGATTCTTTTCACTGAACTGTCGGAAGGTCGCCAATGCACTGTCATTCACAAGCGTCATTGCCCTGCAGCCGGAGTGCAGTGACGGAGACCGCACATTCTGGACTCCGGCCATCCACTTCCAAACAGATCATATCCATGAGGGCATTCAGAGAGTTGCCGCTGACAATATTTCAATTTTGCTTTCCAATTTCTTGAGATCATTTTACCGGCGATTGTGATCCTATCTCAGAGAAAATGTGGAGTCTGCAAATGCATCACCCGTTACCTGGACGGAATGGGTTCAGCGGATCTGATGGTGGTTGTCGTTGTTGCTTTAGTTGAACAGACCAACAATATCTATATTTATTCTATTTATATTTATTTTTCTCCAATTTATTGCAGTTAATTTAACGGCGATTGTGATCCTATTTCGTGGCAAATGCGGACTCTCCAAATGTATCACCCGTTACCTGGTTGGAATGGCAACAGCGGATCTGATGGTGGTTATCGTTGTTGTTTTAGTGGAACAGACCAACAATATCCACATGTATTCTAGATCTCTGCTTATCACTCCTCTATGCGCTCTGACACTTGTATTTGGGAGGGTAGCGACGGACTGTTCTGTTTGGTTGACGGTCAGTTTTACCTTCGATCGTTTCATCGCAATTTGTTGCCGAAAGCTACGGGAACGATACTGCACTGAGAGAACAGCAACGATGGTTATCGTGACCGTGGTTATAGTGAGCTGCGGGAGAAGTGTCCCGTTATACTTTGCCGTTGAACCTTACGTCATCATTGACAACACGCCGTGGCGGTGCACCGCCATATCTGAATACGCTACTTCACCCGTGTGGAAAGGATACGCAATGCTGGACAGTATTTTAAAACCGTTGCTACCAATCGGCTTAATCCTGGCGTTTAACGGGTTAACCGGAAGGCATATCTTTGTGGCAAATAGAGTCCGCAGAAGGCTTCGGCACAGCAGCGACAATCAGAAAGATGCCGAGGTGGAAAAACGCAGAAAATCGATGATTTTGCTGTTTTCTATATCAGCTAATTTTATATTATTTTGGATGCCCTATGTAGTCCATTCCCTGAAATGGCAAACGCAAAACTATTTTTACCAGGACAGATATTTGAGTTCCCCGGTATACATCTTACAACAATTTGGGTACATGTTACAATTTCTCAGTATATGTACCAATACTTGTATCTATACACTGACACAGAGGAAATTCAGAGAAGAGCTGAGGAATGGAATGACGTATGTGTTTACATTAAATGGTCATCTGTGTAGATAACGTCCGCGTCTAATGATAATACCGCGGAGTTTACAAATAAAGCTGTTTTACAATGAACAGGTTTGGCAAATACGTCTGGAATTCAAACAATCATGTGCCTGGTCTCCCGGAAAATGCAGAATAGGCGAAAGATTGCTGACTTCATACAGTTCAGCTTGGTAACAATCCAAACGCTCAGTACTGTTGGCATGATTGTTACTTCGTTTTAAGTTTGTTCCAAACTATCACAGACACTCGACTGTCACAAGAGCAACGGATGGCTTCAGGATTCTCTGTGTTTTAGGGTCGGGGAAAGGGTTTAAAGAGAGTGCGATGGCAAACCAGGTATAGTACCGCAGCTGCAGAAAGGGGGGCAACGTAGAGCATTCGTTTATTAATGGACTGTGAGACGAACACGGAAGCATGAAGGGTGCGACCACACTATATGGAGTATTCTGCTAAGCCGTCCACCAGTATAACAAAAGAAAAAATGCAACAGGAACAGTGGGAAACGATCGGGAAGCGGAACGTTACATGTGCCATGCTATTAGAACGGAGAACTAAAACTTCCCTTATATTCATTGGCATCTCCTCATGGTAACATGTTTAGGTATGGCATAATTGCTCAGTTGTGTCCAAGAAAGATTCGTATCAGTATCAGAAGGCAGGCGGGCTCGCGAACAGTCCGTACTGTATCTAATATTGGAAAAGGAAACCTGTCAGGTGACAGATCTCTCCGCGGGACAGCAGCTCAGAACGATGGGGCAGAACTCGCCGACATTTTCCTTGCACAGGGATAGGAGCAGGGTGCATGGAATTTGGGGTCTGCGATGTATGCTGATACCTGGCAGCAACTTAGGAACGTAAATATGGAAAGGATGTACTCAGGGAGTACTCAGGGATGTACTCAGGGAGATAGTTTAGGGAGTACTGACATGGGGTTCAGCAAGGGCTTGCCTCATTGACGCAGGGAAAGGATGACAGTGTAAAGTATCCCCGGCTGACAAGAAAGTTGGAACCGCTCGCCAAGAGGAAGAAAAAACGATATTTAAGTTTTAGGAAGAAAGGATCGGGTAGCGTTATAGCGAGTCAAGGTGCAGACAGGAAATAATTTAAAAATGGAATTATAAGTGGTAGAATGGGACTTGAGAATGTCTTGACGAGTTTCACTAAGGTAAATGAGTATCACGAGGATGACGAGAGAGAGTGTGGGCAGATCAGAAATAAAAAAAATATATAGTGAAATTGTGGAGGAGTAAAGGCGGCAGTGAAGCTCCTCACTGAAAACATTGATGAATGTAAACACAGCGTCAGAAGGCGGAAACGCCGACGCTAAGACAGAAGATGCGCTGGAAACTTGGAAAAAATTATGATAGAAGATTTCCCGTTGCCGGAAGGGATATAGTCAAGGTGAATTGGAAAAGTGAGCGAAGACATTGCTGAGCTTTTGCGCAGGATATTTGTGTCTTCGCGGGCCACGGAAGTAGAACTGGAAGACTGGAGGTTGGCAAATGTCATTCCTTTGTTCAAGACAGATAATAGGGATACTCCTTGGAATTATAGACCAGTGGGTCGTATGTCTGTAGGGTGTAAACTATTGGAGAAGATTATCAGAGAGGACATTCATGAGTATTTGGAGAAGCGTAGTCTGGCTACCGAGAGTCATCACGGGTTTCTGAGAGGCATGTTGGTCTTTATAACCAGATTGAATTATTTGAACAAGTGAAAATAAAAGAAACAGATGAATCGCAACAGTCTACTTGTGGGCATTAATTTTGGTCAGGCGTTTGATCAGTTCCCCAGAGTAGACTCATTCAGAAAGTCAGGAGACATGGGATCTAGGGAAATCAAGCTGCGTTGACTTAGGATTGGCTTACTATCAGAAGGCTGATGATAAGAAAACATTTTAGGCAGCACTTGCATGGGGTTCTGGAGAAGTGAAGGAAACATGTTATACTAGATGATATGGGTCATCTAGTCAAAAGAAAAAAAAATAAGCTAACCAAGTTTAGAAAGCTAGGATCGGACACGGCTGTAGAGTTACAAGTCTGCCAGGGACGAACTGAAGAATGGAATTAGGAGAACTTGAAACCTCTGCAGAAGGCCTAAATTAGGATTAAGGAAAACCCCACGACCTTCTAGTGAGAGTCGGACCGGTCAGGGAGAGAGATGAAACATACGGCTTTTTTTTGGTGGAGGTGCGTTAGGTTCTTCATGAGGACATTACTTCAATTTTCACCAGTAATTGAGATCCTGACGTTAGCGAGGGCAGTTTTAAACGGGCGTATGTGCAACAACAGGACGAGGTTTAAAAAATGTGGATGTGCAAGAACTTTTGAAAAACATTCAGATAGGTAAGTCCTCTTGCGAAGTTGCGAGAAACCCCAGGTTACTGTGGGAAGTGGATGACGAGATTGCTACGCCCTTGGCAATTACCTCTGAGTTATTACTGCCGGACATATAGTATCAGGGGATCTACTTCAGTGTTGGGCAAATTATTGGAGAACATTCTTAGAAACCGAATTTGCGAGGTTTGTGAGAACCTGATTTGAGTGAGTCAGAATGGCTTTGGGAGAGGCAGGTCATTGCTCACTGCCTGGTTCAATTCTGTGAGGATGTGACAATGCACAATGGTAAAGGTAGAAAAGTTGATCTGGTATAAATAGATTTTAATAAGGCATTTGATACGGTTAACCACGGTAAGACCGTCCATAGCGTCAGAAGGATTGAAATCCAGGGAGAGCTGACTGGTGGCTTCAGGACTGACGCCCACAGGAGGCAGACTGTAGTTGCGGATGGAGCGTTTTCTCTATGGATGTTGGTGACCAGTGGAGCCCTGCAGAGATCAGTTTGAGAGCCCCGGCTTTTAGTGTTTTTATGAATGATTTGGATGAGGAGGCAGAAGCGTGGTTTATTGTATTTGCAATGCTGTGGAGTTTGGTGGTATTATGAATAGTATAGAACGTTGTCACAGATTACAACAGAACAGTGACAAGACACAGTGCAGTGCTGAGAAGTTACAGTGGAGTTCAACCCGAAAGGTACGAAGTGATTTTCTTTGACAGAATGGATTTGAAGGCAGAGATATTACTTGCTCGAGTCAACCGGGAGCCGCACATGAGTACGAGTTCAACAATGGAAACAGAGTGATGAGACTGTCTCCAATAAGGCGAGGGACGCGCATCAATACTGGACCACAATAGGCACGGAGTGGTACACTGCAAGAGCAGAAGGCAGTGTGATTGACAGGTGAGTTTGACCACCTCCGCTGCTCTGCACATACTTAGAGTGATAATTGTCTTATGAAAACAGGTTGAGTGAACTCGGCCTTTTCTCCATGGAGCGACAGACAATGAGGGTTGACCTGATAGAGGTGTATAAGATGATGAGAGGCATTGATCCTGTGGATAGTTAGGGGCTTTTCCACAGGTCTGAAATGTCTGCCACAAGATTCCTTAGGTTTAACGTGCTTGGAACTAGGTACAGAGGAGATGTCACGGGTTATTTTTTTACAGAGAGCGGTGAGTGCGTGGAATGGGCTGCCGGCAACAGTGGTAGAGGCGGATACCATAGGGTATTTTAAGTCCTTTGGAAAGGTACATGGGAGCTTAGAAAAATAGACGGCTATGGGTAACCCTAGTAATTTCTAAAGTACAGACATATTAGGCACAACCTTGTGGGCCTCAGGGACTGTATTGTGCTGTAGGCTTTCTATGTTTCCATGTTTCTATGAAAGACAATATACCTGAAAGCAAATCAGGGGAAAAAAAGAAAACTTCTTTGCAAATATTAGAACAGCCTGAAAAACTGAGGTATTTTCGCAGATTTTGCTTGTTACTTTTGTTCAAACAGAGAATGGATACGAAATGGTGGTGGAATTGAGGCAGGTTTGAGAATGTCTTTAAAGTTAAGTAGACTGCATGGCAAGTCACGGGTGTGGAGTGGTCAAGACATTGACCGGCAGAGGCCAGGTCCCTGCCAAACGCTCCATGTGTGCGCTGGAAAACATTGTTCCTCAAGCTGCTCACAGTCTTCTCTAATTTCCCGAGGGCACGTTCCCTTTTTGACCACAGGTCTCTGGAATATCGCTGTAGAACTTTTAGATTGCTGGGAGGAATATATTGCTGTCTATTTTATTGTAACACACGTTAGCAGTCACTGTGATTTGCATCACTCAAACCGGCCGAAATGATTGGAACAAACGAAAATAAAAGAATGAACGAATGTTCCCCTTTAATAAAGATGTGTTCTCCATCCCCTCGCCAGGACAAACTCCTCCCATCAATTTCAGAAGCGAATGTTCGCCGTCAAATGTTACAAAATAAACCGACTTCAAGATGAATGCCTACTTTAAAAGCAACACAGATATAAAAATTATCCTATTTAAATAGCTGAAGCCAAAGGTTTCACGGAAAATAACTTGGAAAATTCACATCATATTTTGTTTAAAATTACATGGATTGTAATATCCTTTGAGGAGTCAAACTAATCACACGGTACCAGAGTGAGTATAAATAGTTTAACATAAGTGTTTGTGTAGTTGGTTGTCACTGATGTCCCTGACGTGATAGCCACACTGATTACCTCAGTGGAATTGCTCTCTCCTCAATAAAATTCTGCGAAACCGATCCCCAGTCCATCTGAGCAGCTGAAATTTTCCATACAACTGAAATCTGCTTCTGACAGAATATGGGATATCCGGCGATTAATTACATCGCGGCCGTTTACTATTCCACACTTGTAGCGGTTGGTGTCCCCGGTAAGATGCCGGATCTGGTTACTTTATGTATGGTGATGTCGATTTGCTGTTTCTCTGATGCGGTATCCGCACTGTTACTAAGCACAGATGCCACCATCGTCTGAAACGTGTTTCCGGAATGGAGGATTCAGGCATCTGATGGTTTTATTTCCATTTTCCATACTTCGATCGTAGTATTTTCTTCTTTTGTCAATTAAGTTAGTGTGGTGAACTATGTGCCTTTCTGGACACGCCCCCTGCTGACTGCTCCTGTGGCTCCTCCCACAGGCCCCTGTATAAAGGCGATCTGAGGCCTGACGCTCGGCCTCAGTCTCCAGGACATTATATAATGGACACTCACTCCCGTTTCCTTCTTCCAGTCAATAAAAGCCGATATCTCGCCTTACGTCTCAGTGTGAGTTATTGATGGTGCATCAGTTAGTGCCGGTGTTGTTGCTGTTTCATAATTTCACCTCGCTAGGCTTTCTGAAGTGATGCTGGTCTCTGATTTTCTCGGTCCGAGTCTCTATCAGTGCAGACGCCTCGACCTTATAACAACGTGGCGGCATATTTCCGAAACCGAGATCTGTTCTGCTGTATGTCAGTAAATGGGAGCTCGTACTTTGTATCTCCTTGATGCCACTTTGTCACCGCTATAAGTAATCCCGTCAGCTCTTCCACCTCTAATAAAGCAAATGCTGTTGTTTACTGTGGCTATCGATTGTTTTACCGTACGTGAGTCGTGGATCTCCGTTGCCTCGCTTTAAACTGCCGGAAGGTGACGAACTCACTGACACTCACATCCGTCATTGTCCTCCAGCCGGAGCGCAGCGACCGAGTCCGCACACACTGGATTCCCGCTTTCCACTTCCAAACCAACCACACACTGCAAAGCATCTGAAGAATGGGAGCATTCGGGGAACTGCTGCTGACCATATTTATATTTTGTTCCCAATTTCGTGCAGTTAATTTAACAGCGATTGTGATCCTATCTCGGGGAAAATGCGGACTCTGCAAATGCATCACCCGTTACCTGTTTGGAATGGCGTCAGCAGATGTGATGGTGGTTATCTGTGTTTCTTCAGTGGATCAGATGAACAAAATTTCCATTTATTCTAATTAAATTTCTATTTTTTTCCAATTTCTTGCAGTTAATTTAACGGCGATTGTAATCCAATCTCGGGGAAAATGTGGACTCTCCAAATGCATCACCCGTTACCTGGTTGGAATGGCAACAGCGGATCTGATGGTGTTTATCGTTCATGCTTTAGTGGAACAGACCAACAATATCTACATTTATTCCAGATCCCTGCTCATCACTCCTGTATGCGCTCTGACACTTGTACTTAGGGTCTTAACAACAGTCTGTTCTGTTTGGTTCACGGTCAGTTTTACATTCGCTCGCTTCATCGCAATATGCTGTCGAAAGCTCGGGGAACAATACTGCACTGAGCGAACAGCAACGGTAGTTATCGTGACCGTGGTTATAGTGAGCTGCGGGAGAAGTGTCCAGTTATACTTTGCCATTGAACCTTACGTCATCATTGACAACACGCCGTGGCGGTGCACCGGCTCATATGAATACGTTACTTCACCCGTGTGGAGAGAATACGAATTACTGGACAGTATTTTAACACCATTGCTTCCAATCGGCTTAATTCTAGTGTTTAACGTGTTAACGGTAACGCATATTGTTGTGGCAAATAGAGTCCGCAGAAGGCTTCAGCACAACAGCGATAATCAGAAAGATGCCGAGGTGGAAAAACGCAGAAAATCAATGATTTTGTTGTTTCCTATATCAGCTAATTTTATATTATTTTGGATGCCCTATGTAGCCCACTCTCTGAAACGGCAGGCGCAAAACAATTTTTACCTGGACAGATATCTAAGTTCCTCAGTATACATCCTACAAC
This sequence comes from Hypanus sabinus, assembly GCF_030144855.1. NCBI lineage: Eukaryota > Metazoa > Chordata > Chondrichthyes > Myliobatiformes > Dasyatidae > Hypanus > Hypanus sabinus. The sequence continues at coordinate 43,071 of NW_026781728.1, read as the reverse complement.
AATTTGGATTCATGTTGCGAATGCTCAGCGTGTCTACCAATACTTGTATCTATACACTGACACAAAGGAAATTCAGGGAAGAGCCGAGGAATGGAATGATGTATGTGTTTACATTAAATGGCCATCTGTGTAAATAACGCCCGCGTCTAATCATAATCCAGCGAATTTTTCAAATAAAACAGTTTTACAATTTTTACAAGGTTAGGCAAATATGTCAAAAGTTCAAGCAATCAAATACCTGGCCATCTGGAAGTTGCAGAATTGGCCGAAGATTGCTGACTTTATACGGTACAGGTGGGTAGCAATACAAACGTTCTATGCTGCTGGCGTGATTGTAACCATGGTTGAAGTATGTTGCAAACTATCATAGACACTCGACTGTCACAAGCGCCGGGATGTTACAATTTTGAAAATGGACATAGTTGGGTAACAGAATGTAAAGGGAGTGAGATGGCAATTCAGGGATCGAATCGCAGATGCAGAAAAGGAGAACAAGGTGGAGCGTTGGTTTGTTAATAGGCTGTGAGACGAACAGAGGAACATGAGGGGCGAGATCACCCCACTTGAGGTATTCTTTACAACCGCCCACCAGATTAACAAAAATAAAATGGCAACGGGAACAGTGAGGAATCCATCGGGAAGCGGAACTTGGACATCGGCTATGTTATTTGCACGGGTAAATGAAACTTCCATTGTATTCTTTGGTATCTCCTTAGGGAAAAAGGTTTAGGTATGGCATAATTACTCAGTAATGACCATGAAGGATTCATTTCACTTTCTGAAAACAGGCGGACTAGCGAACAGTCCATACAGGACCTAATATTAGGAAAGGAAACGAATCGGCTGATAGATATCTCCGCGGGTCAGCATTTCAGAACGACAGGGCAGTACTCCCTGACATTCACTTTGTGCAGGGATAGAACATGAGATGTATTTAATTGGGGGTCTGCGATGTTTGCGGCTACCTGGTAGGAACTTGGGAACATAAACTGGGAAATTATGTACTCAGGGAAATGCACGACAGATACATGGAGATTGTTTAGGGAGCACTGACATGGGAGGTCAGTATAGGCTTCTCTCATTGACGCAGGGAAAGAATGATAGCGTAAGCTAAACCTGGGTGACAAGAAAGTTGGAACAACTCATCAAGAGGAAGTAAAAAAGGTACTTAAGGTTTAGGGAGAAAGTACCAGGCAGCATTACAGCGAGTCACAATGTAGACAGGAAAGAATTTAACAATGGACTTAGAAGAGTTAGAAGTCCTTGGAGAGTTGCACTGTGAAGAACAGTAGGAGGCTGGAGAGAGTGTGGGCAGACAAGAGGTAAAAGTGGAAAACTTGAGTCTGGTGTCCAAGGGGGCAGTGAAGCTCCTCACTGAATACATCGATCAATGTGAACACAGCGGGAAAAGGCAGATACGCCAGAACATGCCGACGCTCAGAAAGAGGATACGATGGAAACTTGGAAAACTTTATGAAGATGATTCCCCCGTGCCGGAAGGGATATAGTCCAGGTCCTTTGCGAAGGCGAGCGAAGATATTGCTGAGCTTTTGGACAGGATATTTGTGTCTTTGCTGGCCACGGAAGTATGACTAGTTGATTGGAGGGAGGGCGGCAAATGTTATTCATCTGTTGAAGAAAGATAATAGCTATATTTGTTGGAATTATAGACAAGTGAGTCTGACGTCAGTAGTGGGTAAACAATTGGAGAAGATTATTGTAGACGGAATTTATGAGTATTAGTTGTCTGGCTACTTGGAGTCAACGTGGCGTTTTGAAGGGCATGTCGTGCTTTATGGGCCAGATTGAGCAATTTGATGAAGCTTTAAATAAAACAAACAGAAGAATCAGGACAGTGGATCTGGGAGGATTAATTTTGGTCAGGCGTTTGATGAGTTCCCCGCATTCAGAGAGTCAGGAGGCATGGGATCGAGGGGAAACTGGCTGCGTTGATTCAGAACTGGCTTACTCACAGACGGCAGATAATGTAGCAGATAAAGCGAATTCTGGCTGGGAAAACTGTCCAGCACATTGTATGTGATTATTGGATATCCAGGATCTGTCGATTTTTGTTTCGTCTTTCTGCATCAGCAAAGTGGCTATTCGGTCTTTGCTAAAGCGATGTTGTTCTGTATATTGTTTGTCCGTTTCCGTCTTTTTGTGTCCGGGAGTAGGGGGGGGGGTGGGAGTGAGTAAGTGAGAGAGAGAGAGAGAGAGAGAGAGAGAGAGAGAGAGAGAGAGAGAGAGAGAGAGAGAGAGAGAGAGAGAGAGAGAGAGAGAGAGAGAGAGAGAGAGAGAGAGAGAGAGAGAGAGAGTAAATGCTCATTTGTGCACTGAGGGACAGTTTGAAGTGGGAAACCGCAGGGGCAAAAGTTGGGGGTCCCTGGATTGGTGTCGGTAAACACCGTATACATATGTATAATTAGACAGTAAAGACCTGAACTTTGTAAATACGTCTGCTCCGTGACTAAGCTCAGTCTTTGTCAGCAGAGCTCCGGCATTATTTCCAACAGATGAATCACTGCTGATGTGATGCCCAAGAATATTGATACATTTTTTCTTTACTCGGCCCAACATTTACATCGGAGTAAATGGTGTTGAACTGAAGTGCTTGTTTAAGTAACTGTAACTAAGACAATTAGTCAGAGGTATAACCATATCTCTGGAGACCCAGGGACGTTTGAATGCATCAGGTCTGTGAGTACAGGTGTAACAGAGTTCATGCATTCTCACTGAAATGGTGTATCCGTTCGTCTGGCGAATACAAGAATTTTACTATCCTTTTATTTCGTTCTTTGGAATTCTCGGTAAGCCACAGTGGCAACTGCCTTTGGTGAGAACTGAAGGTTAATTCCAATGTTGTGATTGTTTCTGTCGCTGCTTTCCACTGTCACTTGTCCAGATCCAGTGGTCCGCATTTCAGGAATGGAATGGAAACATGGGAATGTGGATTCTGCGATCTAGATGGAAGACAAACTGATGCAGGAATTTAGCGATTTGACTAACATCAGTGGATTTCAATAGATTAGGCAGAGTTTTCCAGCTATTTGTGTTTAATAGTGGGATCCTGGAGTGCCTGTGCTTTTGGCCTTCTATAAGCTGCACTGTATTGGGGAATAATCTGTTTACGCAGCCCGCGGAGATTATCCCAATTTATTGTCTGCATTTGTATGTGAGCGATTATCTGTGTTAGGTGTAGCAATCAAACCAACAATTGGTTGTAACAATTTAGCAAATGTGAGGGGTTACATGTTGCAGCATGAAACTTTTGTGGATTTTTAGTAAATGTGGGCGCTGTGACTGAATGTGAAGCAGTTGATGGAAAGCACAATGAAGTCGTTGCTAAGCCAATTTTCAGAACCGAAGTGTGGCTTCATCGTTATCAATACTGTGAAATGTCTATTACGTCCACGTCAGACGGAGCTGCAGCTGCTGCTTACGGTACCGAGTTTGCTACTGGCAGGAGAATCTCGGCCCACCCCCGTTTCTCTGGGATGCATTCCATGGGAGATGCCATGTCTTTCTGTGAGGTTATGTCAGATTGCGCAGTATTTGTTGGAATCAGTCAATGTTCGGTTGTGAAGTCTGTCAAGAGGCAATTGCTGGATTAGAAAACAAACATGGGGAATGCTGGAAGCACTAAATCCCAATTAGCTTTCATTGAAAGACAAACCAGATAATATTTAAATCAGGGGGCTCTCTGAGAACAGTACTGAAGAGAGACACGTGAACTATTTGTCTACATAATCAGTTTGCCTGGATGAATGTTTCAAGCATTTCCTGTTTCTGTTCCGTCCCCGGGTGTTCTATCGCTGAAAGGGAGCACCATGGAAGTTTATGATTTTCTAATGGAAGATTCCCGTCATTACCAGCCGGATTTATCAATTCCATCTACATGAGACGGGAAGACGCCCGCAGTAAATATTCCATCTACTATTGAATCTGTGAAGGTAGTTACCCAGTTACAGTTTTCGCTCCCACTTCATGTTTCGGTCATCAGTAAGGAATCAGTTGTCAGATCATATTTACTTTAGTTTACGATATAACCTCATTTTTCTACGCCGCCTGTGCGCCCTTGCGACGACCCTTCCACCTCTAAATGCAACAATAATGTGAAAACATTACAGTATCCACTCAAACAGCTGTAATGGCTTCCGCTCAGTATTATCTGAACTTGCAGTCTCCTGCCTCTCTTCCAGCGAACTTGCTGGCGATTGTGATCCTGCTCCGGGGAAAGTGCGGTCTCTCCAAATGTGTCACTCTGTACCTATTGGGAATGGCAGCAATCGATCTCCTGGTCGTTCTCTCGAGTCCCCTGCTGATGTGGACCTCTTCGATTTACTTTCGTAGATCATCTCTGCGCATCACTCCTGTGTGCAGACTCAGTAGGTGGCTGGTTTATGTGAGCACTGCGACCTCTGTCTGGCTGACTGTCGCTTTCACCGTAGATCGATTTGTGGCTATTTGCTGTGAGAAGCTGAAAGCAAAATATTGCACCGAGAGAACGGCGGCTGTGGTTATCGGGTCAGTGAGTGTACTGGCCTGTTTGGAGAGTGTCCACTGGGGATTTGTACCGGAGCCGTTGGTGATAATTGACGGTGTTCCCTGGGATTGTGTTTATACACCGAGCTTCCAAAGGTCTCCCGCATGGGCGGCTTTTGAGATGTTTCACCGCATTTTAACCCCTTGTGTCCCATTCTTTCTGATTTTGCAGCTCAATATTCTGACTGTCAGGCGGATTCCAGCGGCCAGTCGAACCCGAGGGGGGCTCCGGGGATAAAAGAGTGGAGAGAATGACAAGGACCGGGAGATGGAGAACCGACGCAAATCCATCGTTTTGCTCTTCAGCATAAGGGGTAGTTTCATACTGTTCTGGGTAACTCAGGTGGTATTTTATATTTCTCAACGCATTCCAAAGAGTTTTATTTACTCTGTCACGGATCCCCGTTCCATAACAGGAGACACGTCAGGGATGCTGCAGGGTCTCAGTTTCTGCACAAACAAGTGTATTTACGCCCTGACTCAGAACAAATTCCGAGCGGAACTAAAGAATGCGGTGCAATACCCGCTGAATCTTATTTTGAAACTCTTTAAACGTTATAAATTAAGGATATAAAGTATGATAATGCAGCTGCCTTCATTCTCCCCATTCTGTGCCCCCGCTTGCGGGTAAATGGAACCAATGTTATGAGGAACCAATGTGGAACCAACAGTTACAACGCGAACGCGAGAAAATGTGCAGATACTAGAACTACAAACAACGCACAGAAATCAGAGTCCTGATGAATGGTGTCGGCCCCAAATGTCGATTGTTTACTCTTTTCCATAGAAACGTAATTTGCACCTCCCCTCCCGCTCTTATTCAATCGAAGTTTCAGGCGAACCTGTAATCCCTGTTTCCCGGTTTTGACAACACTGTCTGATACAGAGTATATTTTCGCCTGTAACAAAGACCCCTGCTCCCGGCACAACACGTCTTTATGTCAAGCTCTTTTTCTTCTACTTCTCTCTGCCACCTTCAACTATCTTCCAGCAGGAGTAATTTAATTGACCTTCCCTTCAGAACAGCTGGCACCGTACAGTAAGAATGCAGATTTTTACTCCAGCCGCTGCCATACTGGTAGGGTGCATACCCTGACAATATCTAGCATGGCATCATAAGGACACAGACCTTTGTTGAACGGGGACCGGTCTTTGAAACAGATGGACACACAATGTGGAATTGCAACTGCTTTACAAATGAAGCAAAATGCCATTACTTTTATTTGACGCTGTAGAGAGAGAGAGAAAGAGACAATGTGACATCGGAGGGTGAGTGCGAGAGAGGGAGCGCAAGTGAGAGAGGCATCGCGAGAGATAGGGCGTGCGAGAGCGCGAGAACGAGGCAAGTAGAGAGAATAAAATCAGAATTAAATTAATAAGCGGATACTGTGATATTGTCAGACGTGTTGATACGAGGGAGGAGGTGATTTGAGGTCAAAGTGCATTAAGGTGGCTAAATCCTTCAGGGGATGTAGTTCATGAGGGGACACAGACCACATGAAGGCAAACATGTATTTAATATTGTGATCATGGCCAGCACACACAATGTACTGAGAGATCTGTCCCTGTGCTGTGCTTCCACAGTTAGCGTTGGAAAATAATTAGCACGGTACCTTAAGGGCACTGCCGTTTACAACTGATGTCAGCATGCTGTAAGACAAGGGCCTTTACAACAGTTGGACAGACAACGACCTGCCTAGCCATGGAACAGTACTGGAAGGGCTGAGATTCTTATTATATGCCGACATTTAACTGGCTTTTTCCTGTGTGACCAGAGACTGATACAAACTCTGCAATGAAAAGAAATTTAAATATAATACAAACCACAATCTGTTCGGCACTCTATCACGAGCCATTAGAGCTAACTAAACATAGAAGCAAAATAGAAAAACACGTACCCACAAGCTCAGCCCTGCACTTTGGGGCCACTGATTACCAGTACCTTCGATTGGCTGTGCAGAGAAGGGCTGGAAGGACTGCACAATGCACTGTCAAGACACAGCACAGGACAGACTCTACTCAGCCCAGCCACCTGCAACACTGGAAGAACACAAAGCGACACTCCAGCTCCGGACTGCATGGACACTCCCCAGTATAGCTCTGGCACTGCAGGCAGGAAAGAACAGAAGTAGAAATCAAACGCAAAAGCTGCTGCAATTCAGTTTGTTGAGGAAGGGGAGGTTGTTACTCTGGTTTAAACATGCCCTGCATACGAGCCTATCCAAGAACAGTCATCACTTGACCGCCGGGAAAATGAGCACTACAACATCTAGAGCTCCAGTACTCGGGCACAGTTCTATAAAACTCTTAAAACTGTGCAGTGAAGACACTGACCTGTGCACACTCAATACTGTACTCCCGGGACTGTACTCCGCCGGTAATACAGATAGTACAGTACAGTACACTACACTACACTAGTAGAGTCCCAGCACTTCAAGGGCAGGTACCTGTGCGACACTGACACTGCACTTCAATTCATGGATACTATTAGTTTCCTCCCTCCCACTGCGCATTATTCAAGACATAACGGAAAGTTGACAAAGGGGAACATTGGAAGTTGTGTGCTTCAATTTCCAAAGGTTTTTGACATGCCATCATAAGACAACAGACAATAGACAATAGGTGCAGAAGAAGACCATTCGGCCCCTCGAGTCTGCACCGCCTTTCTGAGATCATGGCTGATCTTTCACTATCAATACCCAGTCTCTGCCTTTTCCCCATATCCCTTGATTCCCCTATCCATCAGATATCTATCGAGCTCCTTCTTGAAAGCATCCAGAGAATTGGCCTCCACCGTCTTCAGAGGCAGTGCATTCCGCACCTCCATAACTCTCTGGGAGAAGAAGTTTTTCCTCAACTCTGTTTTAAATAACTGACCTCATATTCTCAATCCATGCCCTCTGGTACTGGACTCTCCCAACATCTGGAACATATTTCCTGCCTCAATCCTTTCAAATCCTTTAATTATCTTAAACATTTCAATCAGATCCCCTCTCAATCTCCTCAATTCCAGTGTGTACAAGCCCAATCTCTCCAATCTCTCTGCGTAAGACAGCCCTGCCATCCCAGGAATCAACCTAGTGAATCTGCGCTGCACTTCCTCAATTGCCAGATTGTCCTTCCTTAAACCTGGAGACCAAAACTGTACACAATATTCCAGGTATGGTCTCACCATGGCCCTGTACAAATGCAAAAGGACTTCCTTGCTCTTGTACTCAATTCCCCTTGTAATAAAGGCCAACATTCCATTTGCCCTCTTCACTGCCTGTTGCACTTGCTCACTCACCTTCATTGACTGATGAACTAGGACTCCTAGGTCTCTTTGCATTTCTCCCTTACCTAACTCTACCCCGTTCAGACAATATTCTGCCCTCTTGTTCCTGTTTCCAAAGTGGATAACTTCACATTTATTCACATTGAATGACATCTGCCAAGTATCTGCCCACTCACCCAGCCTCCCTGCATTCTCCTAACGTCCTCTTCGCATGTCACACTGCCACCCAGTTTAATATCGTCAGCAAACTTGCTGATATAGTTTTCAATGCCCTCATCTAAATCTTTGACATAAATCGTAAAGAGCTGTGGTCCCAATACGGAGCCCTGTTGTACCCCACTAGTCACCTCCAGCCTGTCCGAGAAACACCCATTCACTGCTACCTTTTGCTTTCTACCTGCCAACCAGTTTTCTATCCATGTTGAAACCCTGCCCCCAATGCCATGAGCTCTGATTTTACTCACCAATCTCCTTTGTGGCACCTTATCGAATGCCTTCTGAAAATCTAGGTACACTACATCCACTGGCTTACCCTCGTCTAACATCCTTGCTACACCCTCAAAAAACTCCAACAGATTAGTCAAGATTAGTCAGATGAGAGAGAGAAACGAAATTGTTGGCACGCTAGGGAAGTTTGAGACAGCAGCAGAGTATCGCTTGGCTGTATTTTTCCCAATATTGACAGGGATTCTTAGTATATCTGCTTAGCGGAGCAAAATTTATTGGAAGCATCCTGGAAAATTCGCAAGTATTTGCTGCCTATACCAGGGGTGGCCCTATACTATCTCAGTTATGGCGAATAATGAAATCCGCTAATACGTCATGACCCTGAGCAGGACCAGAGCAGTTGGGAGCCAGGAAGCGAGATATTGCAGTGTTTGACTGGGTGAAGGACAAGACTGGTAACTTTCACGAACCCTGATTTATTAGAGATTTCGGGGCTGTAGTTGACAAAGAGGGTATCAAGCACAACACATCAGCAATATTGTACGAGTTAGTCACTTGATAACTGCAAGTATACACGAGTTATTAAAGGTATCGATGGTTTCGGGAGATGGGAAAAGTGGTCGTGAGAAGCATCTTGCAGACAAGCTGAGACAATGACCAAGAGATCCTCCAGACACCTCATGAGCTTAAGGGGCATTACGGGATTAAAAGGTGCTGCTAAAGATCAGCGTGATCATCTTATTTGGAACGAAGGGAAAAGAAAAATATAGTGAATATATAGGGAATGTACACCTTCAATTTCTATTTTGTAGAAACTGATGGGAGTGACGTAATTAAGGAAATGAGTGATGTCTTGGACCACATATGAGTTAACAGGGAGGGGCTGTTAGCATCTTATAATATATTAAGTTAGATAAATCTCCAGGGCCTGGCCAAATAGGACTTGGTGGGAAATTAAAGAACATCTTACAGAGACACCCTTCGAAATGCTGGCTTCGCATCTGAGATATCGGACAATTATAGAGTGCTTAGCTTGATTCCACTGTTTAAAAAGAGTAGCAAAAACAAGCAAAAATACTATCATCCTGACATCGATGGTGAGTAAATTGCTGGATTGGGTTTTATGGGATAGGTTTCACCAATATTTCGAGAGACGGTGTCAGATTTGGAACAGTCTGTAAGATTGTGTGTAGAAAGTAATGTCAGACAAATGCCTTAGAATTCTTAAAGGGCGTAACAGACATACTTTATTGATCCCGAGGGAAATTGGGTTTCGTTATAGTCGCAACGACCAAGAATAGTTTAGAATTTTAGCAATATAAAACTATACATAATTAAATACTACAAGTAAATTACCAGTCTATTGACTCAGGGTGTCTGACACTCCGAGGGAGGAGATGTAAAGTTTGATGGCCACAGGCAGGAACGACTTCCTATGACGTTCATTGTTGCATTTCGATGGAATCCGTCTCTGGCTGAATGTACTCCTGTGCCTAACCAGTAAATTATGGGGTGGATGGGAGTCATTTTGCAAGATGGCATGTAACTTGGACAGCATCCTCCAAATGTAATTGAAGAATGCATTGTGGATGTTCTCTGCATGTATCAAAAGTCCGTCTTGGCAGATTAGTTTAAAAGATTAGATTTCGTGGGATCCAGAAAGTGGGAGCTGAAAGGATTTACAATTACCTCAGTGGTAGGAAGCAGAGTATAATACTTGAAAGTTGTTTCTCAGAGAGGAGGCTTGAATTTGATGATGTGTCGCAGGGGTTAGTTCTGGGACTTCTGTGCTTTGAACTTTATATGAATGATTTGGATGTGAATACATGAGGCAAAATTAGTTGGCAAATGATACTAAAGTTGGTGGTGTTGTAGTTTGTCTAGCTGACAATGAACATTTACAAGAAGATTATCTGGAAATGTGGGGTGAGCTTTGACAAATGTCCTTCAATCAGATAAATGTGAAGCAATGCACATTGTGAAACCAGACTAGTGTAGGATTTATAGAGAGAAGGCTGGATCCCTGGGGTGTGCTATCGATCAGAGGCGCCGAGGAGCGCAAGTACATCGCTTAGAGAAAGCAGCGACGCAGATGGAATTAATCATGAAAAACTACATCATTCAGGGAACTGAGTGAGTATGGGCATTAGGAAACACACACAAAATGCTGAAGGGCCGCAGCAGGCCAGGGAACATCTATGAAAAATAGTGCAGTCAATGTTTCAGGTGAGACGCTTCGTCTGCACGGCAGAGAAAGAAAGAATCTGTGGCGCGTGGCCAAGTGACTAAGACTTTGATCTGAACGTCGTTAGATCGAGCCTCAGTCTAGGGACTGAGCAGGGCACTTAAACACACTCTGTCCCTGCACGTTCATAGCCCGGTAGCGGCGGTTGGTGCACTATGAACAAGACAGGACAAAAGCTGAGATGCCTGCAGTCCTGATGAAGGATCTCGGCCCGAAATGTCAACTTTACACTTTTCAATGGATGATCCCTAGTGTGCTGAGTTTCTCCAGCAGATTGTGGCGTTGTTTGATTTCCTGCAACCGCAGATTTCCATTTGTTTGTGATAGGAATTAGGAAGTTTTGTTGTTTTTACGCAACACTTGTGTGAGGCGACGCTTTGAATATTCTGAAATAAGTAGATCATTCTTTTGTAGGAAGGACTGTATGAAATTATAAAAGGGTGCAGCAACGATTTACCAAGATGCTTCTGAACTTGGTGGGCCTGATTTAAAAGAGTGTTGCAAATTCCAAAGTTTGTAGATAATTGAGGGATGATCTGATAAGATTATATCAGATCATGAGTGGCATGGATAAGCGGCATGCATAGTTGTTTCTCCAGGAAGGAGGTGATTAAAAAGAACACAGATGAGAGATAATTAAAGGTTCACGAGACGAGAAAATGAATTGAACGGCCTCTGCGTATAAGGAATAAAAAAGAATGTATCATGGAGAGGGTGATGTATCAGTACATATATAGTCCCACTGGGTATTGGAAAAGCTGGTGGGTAAAGTGTCAGTGGACGAGAACTTTGGGACCTGTCAGCACAGACGTCAAGATATTTTAACTCAGTTCTGGGACAGAGAGATGGATAGTCTGGAAATAAATGCGCATTTAATTATCCTATACAGGACCTGACAAGTGTGGATGGAGGGATGGTACAGTGTCTTGAAAATGTACTCACTTATTTCTTATATTCCACAGAATAACCCAAAACAGGGGAAAATGTGAAACATTAGAACTAAAACTCAAAAAATGATAAGTGATAGTTCAGAATTATTCATTGATCCTTGCAACTATTACAGCCAGTAGAATTTTTCGATAAGTTTCTATTAACTTTACACAACTGAATGAAGCAAGACTTGCCCCTTTTCACCTTTCAGAATTGCTCAAACTGCACCAGGTTATTTGGCAGCGTCAGTGGACAGCAATTCTGAGGTCTTTAGAGATTTGATTGGCTTGTTCGGAACTTTTACTGGGCCATTGAAGGACAGAGTAACTCACTTATAAATTCATGTCTTTTTTGTCTCCCGCCCTCCTTAAAGACCAGATACACATTTCCCATCTTCTATTCTGCTAGAACAATTTCAGAATTTGGTTATTTTTTGAATGGTCGTTACTAATGACTTTAGCATGTCCTCAGCTCTCTTTCCGAATGCTAGGGTGAGTCCATATAGCCCGAGTGACTTATCTACCGTCAACCATTTTAGCATCCCAAGCAGCTTTTCATTAGTAAGAGCAATTGCTCTGACGCCTGCCCTCTGACTCTTTGAAATTTTAAGCAGACTGTTGGTGTCTTTCAGAGTCAATGTCAACGCACAATATTGAATTCATCCCCCAGTTTTTGAAGTGCATTACACCCACGCCGTGGTCATTTTACAATGTGCCTATATCCATATTTGTCTCTCTTAAACTGTATATTGGATAGAGACTTTTAGTCTATTATTTCATGTAAGTAAGTAGTGCTCCTTACTGCGTGTTATTTCTGCTGAATTCCACATTAAAATGACTAAGAGCATATCGAGGTGGCATGGCCCAGGACTGAGAACGAGAAGGTATCTGAGATTTGGATGCTTTAAGTGCAGTGCCAGATTAAAAATGTGGTGTCATGGATGCCTGGAGCTTCCCGTTGAAGGGGAAGGAGGGGGTATCGTCACGTCCCGATAGTCAATTTCCTATTGTTCTCCTAATTTCCTTTGATTGTACCACGGTTCCGACCGTTAATTTCCCATTAGCTTCTAATTCTCTTTGTTGAAAGAGAACGCACCTGATTTCCATCCAGACCTGAAGCATAAGGATCCCGGCCTGACAACCACTTGGTTACCGCCAGATCCTTGGTTTTGCTTGTGTTCTAATTCACGTTTCCCGGCTGCTCAGGACCATGTGTTGTAAGGTTTGCTCCAGTTTCAAGGTTTACCTATGAAACTCCGTCTGTCTGTGTCAAGATCCCCACTGTTTGCTGTTTAACGTTCATGTCCGCATAAGCATCCTAACTCAATCTCCGTGCCTGTGTTCGCTTCATTCGCTCATTGCAACACATGGGTTTATAGGATTAGAAAGACAGAGTCTGCTTTTGGATAAAATTAAGAAACTACAATAATAAACAGAGGCTAGCCGGAGTTATATACACATCTCTCAGTCGTAACGAGGATATGGCGTATAGACTGCAGAAGGGGAGAGATAGGGAATGTTAAAAGGCCAAAGTTATGGTAGCCATAAAAGTTTCAATGGTCAGGACGTTTGGGAAAATTGGGTTGGTTTTGGATCCCAAAGGTTGGAATTTGTAGGGTTTCTGCACGACGACATTTAGAGCAGCTTGTGATTGAGCACGCTACAGTAAGTGCAAGCTGTATTTGTTGATGTATAATCAGTCTGTGATCAGAATTCACGCTAGGGTTTGGGAGGTAGAAGGTGCAATCATATGAGTATGACAGTGCAGTACCACATAGGCATGAGAGTGCAACTGGCCAAAGTTGATTAGAAGGGGTCATTAGCACGGACGATGACAGAGCAGCAATGCCTGGTGTCTCTGGGAATAAATCACAAGGCACAAGATAGATAAATGCCAAAGATGAAGATAGATAAATGCCAAAGGTGAAGAATTAGTGTAAATGGAGGATGAAGCAGAAAACCAACATAACTTATTCAATAACTGAATAATTTGTAGGAAATTAAAGGATTAAAAATAAGAACTAAAAGCAATAAAAGAACAATAAGAAAAGATGAAATAAAATGTTACAATAGCTAATGATGTAAAAGACAATATCGAAAGCGTTTTTGGGTGTCCGGTGACTAAAATAAAAACAACAGTAGAATAGGATTCTGAAAAGTTCGTAATTAAGAAAGTCCGACAAATTTATTAAGCATTTGTTGATCGTCTTTGCAAAATGCACCATCGCTCTGCCAGAATTTTGATGTCGACAGCACAAGTCAGAGCAGTTGCCAATACTGGGAAGAAGGTGGTTGGTAGCCGACAGGTCAGGAAGTGTCTGAAATGATTGTGGAGGCATTAGTAATCGATAATTTTCAATAGTCATGAGCTTCTTGAATGCTATCAGGGAAACGTACATTTGCAAATGCCACTCCGCACTTTAAGAAGGGAGTGAGGCAAAAGACGGGAAATTATAGGCAATAGGAAACACAGATGGAGAACAAAGGCCAATTCATTTCACTCACGCAGGTGTCACGTGTTCAAAGCCACAGGTGTAAATTCATCCACAGACAAGAGTCAGAGGACTTCCTGGAATCGGGCGGTGAAGTGGGACAGGGAGAAAGAGAGAGAGAGAGAGAGGATGATAAACAGAAGGGGGTAGCGGTTTGCGAGGGAGGGCCAAAGAGATGCCCGGCTCTTTGTGAGGGTGAAAATTCAGTTTGTCTGCAAAACATTCCAAGTTATTTACACTTGCTTCTGTGGCTGTTACAATTCTAATACTGACATCCGTCTGGTTAATTCTGCCCTGTTATGTGCTTCTATTTGCCACCAAATGCGAACAGACTGAGAACAGAGAGGTTTTCTCATTATCGAACAGGTAACATCTGATGAAAGGTCACAGGCTGGTAAAAAAAGGTATTGCTGGAATGTTACGTGTTGTGGGAGGGACGGGAAAAACGAGAAAGTGGAGGACTGTAGAGCTGCGAGCGGAGGAGAAAGAGTCACAGAGACCTACAACACAAAAAGGCCGTGTGGGATTTGAATTTGCAAGTGGATTGGGAAACTCAGGCTGCTACTGGATCCGTAAAGAAGGAAATATTAGAAAGCCTATGAGATGGCTTTTTACAGCAGCTTGTGGTTGCATCAGTGATGATAATATGAACTGATTATGCATCTGTGTCTTTTTTTCACAACGGACGACAATATGTCGGAAATGCAACCCAGTAGGAGGGCAGAGTCGGTGTCGGTGTCTCAAATATATATGTATAATTTTGCCGATTAATGTCGTCCATTAATTTGCCATATAGCCAGATAACCATATAACAATTACAGCACGAAAACTGGCCATCTCGGCCCTTCTAGTCCATGCCGAACGCTTACTCTCACCTAGCCCCACCGACATGTACTCAGCCCATAACCCTCAATTCCTTTCCTGTGCACATACCTATCCAATTTTACTTTAACTAACAATATCGAAACTAGATCTACAACTTCTGCTGGAAGCTCGTTCCACACTGCTCCCATTCTCAGAGTAAAGAAATTCCCCCTCGTGTTACTCCTAAACTTTTGCTCCCAAACTCTCAACTTATGTCTTCTTGTTTGAATCTCCCCTCCCCTCAATGGAAAAAAAAGCCTATCCACGTCAACTCTATCTAACCCTCTAATAATTATAAAGACCTCTATCAAGTCCCCCCTCAACCTTCTGCGATCCAAAGAATAAAGACCTAACTTGTTCAGCCTTTCTCTGAAACCCGATTTCCACTACTATTGTTGACAGAAGTTCAGATGGTGATGAGGAGATGTACAGGAGTGAGATAGATCAGCTTGAAGTGTGCAGTCAAAATAAAAAGTTTGTAATTAACGTCAGTAAGTCCAAGGCATTGACTGTAGACTTCAGGAAGGAGAGGTCCGGAGAATTCATACCAGTCTCCGTTAAGGGATCAGCAGAGGAAACAATGAGCTGTTTCAAGTACCTGGGTGTCAACATCGGTGAAGACCTACCCTGGACCCATCATTAATTCCGGAGAAGGCAGGCAGTTGCTATAATTCATTCGGAGTCCGAGGAGTCTGGATATGCCACGAAGGACTTTGGCAAATTTCGGATAGGTGTACCGCAGGGACCATTCTAACTGGTTGCATCACTCTCTGCTATTGGGTGAAGGTGCCACTGCTCAGGATCACAAAAAGCCACGGAAAGTGGCAGACTCTTCCAGCTTCCAGCCTCCTCAACAGCAACGACATCTCAAATAGGCGATGTTTAGGAAGCATTAAATACACTTTGCAAAGAGCATGCCCGCTTCTCATTGCAACCGTCAGGAGGATGTACAGGAGCTTGAAGCCACGCACTCATTGTCTCAGCAACAGCTTCTTCCTCACCGCCCACCACCGTCAGGCATTACTGAATTATAAAGGATTTGTATTGATCTGTCAACAGTTATTGTATTCCGGAATGGTCCTGGAGGTCTGAAAATTGTAAACATCGCTCCACTCTTTAAGAAGGGAGAGTGGCAGAACACAGGCAGGTAGCATGACGTCAGCTGTAGGTAAGACATTGGAATTTATTATTAACAATGAAGTTTTGGGGAGCTCGAAGACACATGATAAAATAGACCGTAGTCCGCATGGTTTCCATGAGGGGAAATCATTCTTGATGAAATTGATAGAATTATTTGCGGAAATAACAGGCAGGAAAGTAGTCAGTAAATGTTAATTGCAAGGACTTTTCGTAAGTCTTCTAAATGATTTCGCAGATGACGCTAGAAACGGAACAACCGTGATAGGGGATTGGCTGATTGGAAAGAAACAATGAGTAGGTACCATGTGGACATTACTGGTTAGCTACCGTTGCCTAGTGTTGTTCGTTCAGCAGTTGCTGTTGGTTGGGGCCAATTCTATTCACATTAAATTCTGTCAATGATTTGCATGGCAAAATTGACAGTTTTGTGCCATGTGTGTGAATGATAAGTGGCGGTGTTGGTAGTTGTGGGAAAGTTATATATCTGTTAAAAACTTAGAAATATTAGGAGTATGGGCATTTGGTTTCCCCCATCTTTTTTTTCTCTATGCATGGAAGATCCTCAGGAGGGCCAGTTTTCTTAATTGCTATCCTTTCGTTCTTCATACAGCTACAGAATTCTGTGGGATTATATTTCTTCTAGTCTACCAGAGCAAACTCATGCCTTCTTTTAGCACTTTTGATTTCCTCCTTAAGTGCTCTCTGGCATTTCCTTTACTCAGGTACCTAAAGTTCCTTCCATCCCCTACTTATTGTGCACCCCTTTCCTCCTCGTACCGAGGAGCTGAATATCCAAAATCCAAAATATTCCAAAATCTTTTATGTTTGCTGTTTTTATTCTGACAGGATCGCACACACTCTGTTCTCTCAAAATTTCATCTTTGAAAGCCTCCACATGCAAATCCTACTTTTTGCCAGAAAATAACCTGTACCAATCGGCACTTGCCACATCGTTTCTGATAAGGTGAAGACAAGCCTTTCTGCAATTTAAAACGTCATCCGAGGAGCAGAACAATATGCACCTTAATTGCCTTTAAACTGAAGACTCGAACTTCGAGGCGAGTGGTTGTGGGTTAGATTCCAGCTAGCTATTTGCAAACTTTCGGCTCTGGGTAGAGCTTCGAACTAGCAAACTCGTTCCCGTAAACAAACATGACTTGCTGCGTCTCATTCCCCATCATCAGGTCAAATATCGCACACCCTTGCTCTGTCATGTCGAAAACAGTGTATCCATGGAACACTGAGGCGATAGTGGAGTATCAGTTCCTCCTGCAACCATGTCTCAATAGAGTCATGTTTCCACATGGTGACCACACCAGTCTCTCTGCCAATACTCCTTGCATTGAAATACACATTGAAACATACACAATTCAGAATATTCGTCTCGCTGGGCTCAACTTTTCAGTTCTGACTCTGTATGCAGGCATCACAACATCATTCCACGCAACCAATTTACGATCTGCTCCATCACTCATGTTTTCAACTGACACCCGCAACTCCAGTTTCAAATCAAGGCTCCCTTGCAGTGGGATGACAAAATATTCACCCCTTCTCTCCTAACTCCAGCACTGGGCCACACACAGAATGGCGAGTTCGCTTTAAAATAATGTTATATATCCGTTACAAGTGCCTATTTATGCACAATCCAAAATCTACTCAGGAACTATGGCATACGGAACGTCCCGACCGCCTCCACTTGCTCCTTTAGATATCCCTATGCAATCCAATGTCTCTTCGGCAACTATGGCGAACAGATTTGTTCAGAGCAGCAAAGGAAGCTGGATTCCTCATGATTAATTTGCCAGTTAAATAAGTTGTACGGAAAGCAACTGAAATATTTGCATTTAATTCGAGAGGAGTAGAATATCAAAGGAAAGATGTAATGCTGAGGCTTTGTGTGACATTTGTTCGACTACATTCGCAATATTGCAGGTAGTTTGGTGACCCTGATCCAAGAAAGGATATGTTGATATTGGAAAGGGTCCAGAGAAGGTTCATGGGAATGATTTCGTTAATGAAATGGAGAAGCTTTTGATAGCTCTGGATCTATCCTCACTGGAGTTTGTAAAAATGATTGGGCTTGGAGTGGATGTATCATATAATGGGGGTCACTAGAATCAGATGGTCCTCAGAATAGAAGAATATCGCTTTAGAACAGTGATCAGAAATGCTAAATCATTGGGTATATTTACAGCAGAGATTAATAGGTTATTGATTTGTAATGGTATTGAAGGTTACCGGGAGAGGCATGCATTATGGCACAGCAGACAAGATGGCCCCGAATGCTCTAATTCAGCTACTATGTTTTACCGAAAAACTATCATGTCCCCATTAGTGTACGAGCCAAAGGTAACAAGATCACGGAACACGAGATGTTGAGGGAAATTTTGAGGGTTGGATAAAACGAAGAAAGGAGACGTTTCACAGGCAGAGTGAGATAAATACAGTAAGTATGAAAAGTATGAAAATGTTTAACATTTGAATGACAGGGATGGATGTCATGAAATATCATTGTTAGAATTGGTGAAGGTAAAACCAAGGGTGTTTTCAAATCAGATTTGGGGGAAGTTCTAGCCAGTGACAGCGGATTGTCCATTAGTGAGGTGTCAATCTGTGCATGTAGCATGAAACTCTCGTAGATGATTTGGAACGTCAACCGAGGAGCAGAACAATGTGCACCTTAATTGCCTTTAAACTGAAGACTGGAACTTCGAGGCGACAGATTCTGGGTTAGCATCCACCTAGTACTTTGCAAACTTTCTGCTGTGGGTAGAGTTTCGAATTAACAAACTCGTTCCCGTAATCAAACATGACCTGCAGCGTCTCATTCCCCAACAGGAGATCAAGAATCGTACACCCTTGTTCTGTCATGTCGGAAACAGTGTATCCCTGGAACTTTGAGCCGATAGTGGAGTATCAGTTCCTACTGCAACCATGTCTCAATAGAGTCATGATTCCACATGGTGACCACACCAGTCTCTCTGCCAATACTCCTTGCATTAAAATACACATTGAAACACACACAACTCAGAATATTCGTCTCGCTGGGCTCAACTTTTCAGTTCTGACTCTGTATGCAGGCATCACAACATCATTCCCCGCAACCACTCTACGATCTGTTCCATCACTCATGTTTTCAACTGACACCCGCAACTCCAGTGTAAAATCAAAGCTCCCTTGCAGCGGGATGACAAAATCTTCACACCTTCTCTCCTAACTCCAGTACTGGGCCACACACAGAATGGCGAGTTCGCTTAAACATAATGTTCTATATCGTTTGCAAGTGCCTATTTATGCACAATACAAAATCTCCTCAGGAACTATGGCATGCGGAACGTCCCGACCGCCTCCACTTGCTCCTTTAGATATCCTTCTCCTACTATGCAATCCAATGTCTCTTCGGGAACTGTGGCGAGCAGATTTGTCCAGGGCCGCAAAGGAAGCTGGATTCCTCATGATTATCTTGCCAGTTAAATAAGTTGTAAGGAAAGCAAATGCAATATTTACATTTTATTCGAGAGGAGTAGAATATCAAAGGAAGGTTGTAATGTTGAGGCTTTATGTGACATTTGTTCGATTACATTCGCAATATTGCAGGTAGTTTGGGGACCCTGACCTGAGAAAGGATCTGCTGATATGGGAAAGGGTCCAGAGGAAGTTCATGGGAATGATTTCGTTAATGAAAGGGAGGAGCCTTTGATAGCTCTGGATCAATCGTCACTGGAGCTTGTAAAAATGATTGGGGATCTCATTAAAGCCAGTTACATATTAAAACAGAGATTGAGTGGATGTGGAGGCGATGTATCATACAATCGGGGTCACTAAAATCAGACGGTCCTCAGAATAGAAGAACATCCCTTTAGAACAGTGATCAGAAATTTATTTTACCAGAGAGTGGTGAATATGTGGAATTCATTGCCCTTTGAAGCTATGAAGGCTATGTCATTGGGTATATTTACAGCAGAGATTAATAGGTTATTGATTTGTAAGGGTATTGAAGGTTACCGGGAGAAGGCATGCATTATGGCAGAGCATACTCGATGGCCCGAATTGTCTAATTCAACCACTATGTTTTACCGAAAAATAACACAAGCCATAACTGTCATGTCCCCATTAGTGCAAGAGCCAAAGGTAACAAGATCAAGGAACACGAGATGATGAGGGAAATTTTGAGGGTTGGGTAAAATGAAGAAAGAAGATATTTCACAGGCAGAGTGAGATAAATACAGTAACTATGAAAAGTATCAGAATGGTTAACAAGGACATTTGAATGACAAGAATGGATGTCATGAAATATCACTGTTAGAATTGGTGAAGCTAAAACCAAGGGTGTTTTCAAAGCAGATTTACGGAAGATTGTAGCCAGCGACAGCAGAGTGTCCATTTGTGAGGTGTTAATCTGCGCATGTAGCATGAAACTCTCATAGATGAACATGTCATCGATGTTCACAAAGTGAAAGGACCTGATTATTTAGACTCCCAACTGCAGGTTGGGAGGGTTTGGATATTGTTTGTCCAATGTGGTCAGGAAAGTTTTCTTCATCAATATGAAAACTTCCAACTCGACAGAGCGTGCTACTTGATCTCCACTTTGGGAATGAGACAGACCAGACAGCAGAATTATGTCTCTGTGTGAATCCAGTGATCACATTTCTATTTATTTCAAGACAGCTACGTCGGAGGATAAGACCTGTCCTCAGATTGAGTTTCTAAACTGGAGTAAATATACATTTGATGGAATCAGAAGGGATCTGCTGCATGTGGATACGGTTAAGTAAGAGACACTTGGCAATAGGAGGATATCAGAAGTGGAATATTGAGTGTATGTTCATCTGAGAATAATAGGGAAAGCTAACAGGTTCAGGGAACTTTGGATCGAGAGATACTCAGGACCTGGTAAACAAAAGGGAGATACAAGTCAGGTCTAAGCAGGTCAATTCTAAGCAGTTCGGAGTTCAAAATTCAAAGTTCATTATAAATACCTTGCATGTCACCATGTAAAACACAGAGATTAATTTTCTTGTGGACTCACACCGTAAATAGAAATAAAATCACAATAGAACCCTGATTGATTATTTTGTGGATGTGACTAAACACATTCAGAGAAGTAGATCAGTAGATGCAGTGAATGGATTTCAGCAGAGTCTTTCATAAGATACCCCATGCAAAGCTTATTGAAAAAGTAAGGAGGCATGGTTTCCAAGGGGACATTGTTTTGTGGATTCAGAAGGCAATGTGTGGTTGTAGACGGGTCATATTCTATATGGTGGTCGATCACCAGTGGTGTGCCTCAGCGATCTATTCTAGGATCCCTACTCTTTGTGTTTTCATAAATGATCTGGAAAAGGAAGAGCAGGGATAGGTTAATAAATTGGCTGATGACACAAAGGTTGTGAGTGTTGTGGATGGTGTGGAGGGCTGTCAGAGGTTACAGCGGTAAATCAATAAGATGCAACACTGGGCTGAGAAGTGGTAGATGGAATTCCAACCAGCTAAGTATGAGGTGGCTGACTTTTGTAGGTCAAATCTGATCGCTGATTATAGTATTAATGATGAGGCTCTTGGCACTGTGGAGGATCAGAGGGATCTTCAGGTTGGAATCCATAGGACAGTCAAAGCAGTTGTTCAGCTTGACTCAGTGCTTAAGAAGTCATTGGCCTTCATCAAACCTGGGATTGAGTTTAAGTGCCGAGAGGTAATGTTAATGCTATATAGGACCATGGTGAGACCCCACTTGGAATATTGTGCTCAGTTCGGGTCATCTCACTACAGGAAGGCTGTAGAACTGATAGGGAGGGTGCAGACAACACACACATAATGTGCTGGTGGAACACAGCAGGCCAGGCAGCATCTATAAGGAGAAGCACTGTCGACGTTTCGGCCCGAGACCCTTCGTGAGGACAAACTGAAAGGAAAGATAGTAAGAGATTTGAAAGTAGTAGGGAGAGGGGGAATAGCGAAATGATAGGAGAAGCAGGGGGTGGGATGAAGCTACGAGCTGGAAAGATGATTGGCGAAACAGATACACAGCTGGAGAAGGGAAAGGATCGTGGGACGGGAGGCCTCGGGAGAAAGAAAGGGGGGGGGGGAAGCAACAGAGGGAGATGGATAACAGACAGAGAGATGGGCAGAAAGAGAGGGAAAAAGGAAGGGGGGAATCTAAAAATATCATGGATGGTGTAAGAAGGGGAGGAGTGGCATTAACGGAAGTTAGAGAAGTCAATGTTCATGCCATCAGGTTGGAGGCTACACAGCCGGTATATAAGAAGTTGTTCCTCCAACCTGAATTTGGATTCATTTTAACAGTAGAGGAGGCCATGTATAGACATATCAGACTGGGAATGGGACGTGGAATTAAAAAGTGTGTCCACTGGGAGATCCTGTTTTCTCTGGCGGACCGAGCGTTGGTGCTCAGCGAAACGGACTCCCAGTGTGCGTCGGGTCTCACCAATATATAATAGGCCACACTGGGTGCACCAGACAATAAAACATGCAAATGCACAAAGAGAAAAATCAATTAATAATAATAATAATAATAATAATAATAATAATAATAATAATAATAATAATAATAATAATAATAATAATAATAATAATAATAATAATAATAATAATAATAATAATAATAATAATAATAATAATAATAATAATAATAATAAAGATAATAAACACTTAACTAAGTAATCAGTATTGAGATCATGAGATGTATAGTTCAGTTATGTGTCGAGTAGATTTATAGCCTCTAGTTCAAGATCTTATTAGTTGAGTGGTAAAAAGCGTTCCTGATCATGATCGTGAGTACTAACGATCCTGTACCTTCTTGTTAATGGCAGCAGTGAGCAGAAACCATGGCCTGGATGCTGGATGTCCTTGATAACGGATGCTGCTTCCTGTGACAACGCTCCATAGAGACGTGCTCAATGCTAGGGAGGGTCTTTCCCGTAATGGAATGGGCTGCGTCGGCTGCATTATTTTAGAAATTGTTGTCTCCATCATAGGCAAAGATGCTAACAGTCAATGTACTCTCCATCACGTTTTTCAGCCCAATTCTCCAGCTGTACCAAATCCGCTGCAAACAATGATATTTTTATACCCACACACGGCACGACCAAACTGGATTTATTACACAAATTTGCTGCTCAAGTTAACCACATTGTGTTTGACATTGTTTACCTGGACTTTAATAAGTTTTTATGCAAGCAACCACATAGAAGATTGGTCAGAACTTTAATTCGCTAGGCATTCAGGTTGAAGGAGTCCATTCGATTCAACATAGACTGGGTGGGAAAAGCCAGAGAGAGGTAGTAGGTAGGCAGCTCGCAAACTATAGGCCTGTGGCTAGTGGTATCAACGGAGATCAGTGCTGTGTCCGTTGTCTGTCGGCTGTAACAAGAATTCGGATGATAACGTAGAATACTAGATCAGCAAATTTGCCTATGACTACAAGATTGTGAGTGGAATGGACGGCGAGGAAGTCGATTAATGTGAAACGTTTAAGGGTAACATGAGGGCTCCTGCACAGAGGGAGTCTACTAATACTGCCAGTCGTATCTACACCATGGATTGAAAAGGGCTGGATCGAATTCATTGCCGGTGAGTGTAAGGTGTTGCAATTTGGTGGACAAAACACGGTAAGACAGTGAATGTTAGGCGTTTCTGCAATATACAGAACCACATTCCCTTGAAATCAGCGTCACAGGTAGATGAAGTTGTAAAGAGAGCTTTAGGTACATGGTCCTTTATAAATCACGGCATTGAGTGCAGGAGTTGGGATGTTATGTTGACATTATAAAATATGTCAGTGAAAGTTATGCGTGAAGTTCTGGTTCACCTACCGATAATGAAGATATCCATAAGCTTGGAAGGATGCAGACAAAATATACAGGAGGTTTGTCCGTTCCTGACGACCTGAGCTGCAGGGACTGTTTGCCCAGATTAGGAATGTATTCACTGGTGTGTTCGGTGGAAAGGATAAGATTAACTAAGAGGAATCAGAGGTGAAACTTTCCTATGAGTGGAGCAAGCTACTAACGGAAGTCGTACATGTACGTTCAATAATGACATTGGGGAAAGCTTGGACAGTTGGATGAGATGAGAGATATTGGGTCAATGATGTATGGAGGGCTATGGTCTGGGTGCAGGGGGATGGGACAAGGCAGAAAGGTAGGCTGGCATGGAAGAGATAGGCTGAAGTTCCTGTATGCTGTAGTGCTCCATAACTCTCTGCCAACACTTCCCATACGATAAATACCAATGTGCCATTTGCCTCCCTAACTACTGCTGACCCTTCCGCAGTTTGAGATAAACACCCCAAATGGACCAGTGAGAATACATGCTTGCATCAGTGGACAAACACCTTTGCATATTTCAAGATATTTTACCTGAATTCCTTCTCCATTATAGACCCTGTACACTTTACCCTCCCATTATTCCAGTGCAGTCCCTTTGCTAACTTGACTGGGAATTCATGCAGCGTCTCCACCTGCTAGTACGTGCTGTATATCGCAGACAATATACACATTCCACGCCACCATTCTGGCCCATTATAAACCTGACACAGTAGTCATGTGACTATTTGCTACCCTGAACCGCTGATCATTCCTGTTCATTTGCTTATCACTGAACCCGTGGTTGTTAGAGGAAGCTCCCTGACTGAAAACAATAGGCTCCTCATTACAAAGCCTCAGGATAAAAGGTGCTTATTTGCATTGCATAATTTTTTTACAATAATACATAAATAGTTCCGCCGACCAGCTGCAGATTCATTGATTTGAGATCCTGACGCGGAAGGTAGTCATGGACGTGTCGCCTAACTTAACACTGCTCACAGCAGAGAGAGAAAAAGTCGTAGTTGGTCTTATCTCCTTCCAAGTCGTACACAATCACCTCACCGGTAGTCACAAGTGAGTAGACATCCGCTTATCTGATTGATCCTGTGCATTTGTTTTGTTGTTGTTATCGTTGTGTGTGTGTGTGTGTGTGTGTGTGTGTGTGTGTGTGTGCGCGCGCGCACGCGCGCGCGCTGTGCTGGGCGGGGAGGGGGAATGGACGTGCGAGGTAGAGAGAGACAAACCGTCTGTAAGTAAAATAAATGGAGCTCCTATCAATCGGTGAGGTTTCAGGGAGTGATTTATCAGCTCTGTCTATCGTCTCAGTCAAGGAAATCTCATGTAGTTGTGATCACAGTGAAGGGGAGAAGGAGATTTCACTCCATCTGTAGACTGTCTCTGTCAGTGTGGTTTCATACAACATACAACATCGAACAGTAGAGCACAGTGCCGACTCTTAAAACCTGCCTCCCATATAACCACCCCCACCTTAAGTTTTTCCATATTCTTATCACGTCGTTTCTTAAATTTTAGTAATGTATCTGCCTCCACCACTGACTCAGGCAGTGCACTCCACACACAAACCTCACTCTGAGTTAAAAATCTCCCATATAACCATATAACAATTACAGCACCGAAACAGTCCATCTCCGCCCTTCTAGTCCGTGCCGAACGCTTACTCTCACCTAGTCCCACCGACCTGCACTCAGCCCATAATTCTCCATTCCTTTCCTGTCCATATACCTGTCCAATTTTTTTATGACAATATTGAACCTACCTCTACCACTTCTACAGTAAGCTCGTTCCACACAGATACCACTCTCTGAGTAAAAAAAATTCCCTCTCGTGCTACCCTTAAAGTTTTGTCCCCAAACTTTTGTCCTCTTGTTTGAATCTACCCTACTCTCAATGAAAAAAGCCTATCCACGTCAACTCTATCTATCCCACTCATAATTATAAATACCTCTATCATGAACCCTCTCAACCTTCTACACTCCAAAGAATAAAAACCTAACTTGTTCAACCCTCCTCTGTAACTTAGGTGCCGTAACACAGGTAACATTCTATAAAATCTAATATTCCCCTTCAACTTCCCACCCATTACCTTAAAGCTATGTCCTCTTGTATTGAGCAGTGGTGCTCTGGGGAAGAGGCGCTGGCTGTCCTCTCTATCTATTCCTCTTAATATCTTGTACACCTCTATCATGTCTCCTCTCATCCTCCTTCTCTCCAGAGATTAAAGCCCTAGCGCCTTTAGTTTCCTTAACGGAGATCTTACTTCTGTTTGTGGGTTATTGATGGAGACATCATCAATGTTTATGGAATCTCACTGAGGGAGTTCTCCCTATCAGTGGGATCCCAGTAAGGGAGAGAGGGAGATCTGCTTTCTCTCAGATCTTGGTCTGTGAGATATCACTCCTTCTGTGAGGTCAGTGAGGGTTATCATACTGCCTGTGGGTTCTCACTGAGGTAGGTCTCATCTCTTTCTTTGGGTTTGCAGTAAGGAACTTGAGGACAGTGAACATTTGAAAACATCTGGAATTTGTTAACTGCTATGTTTAGCGGGGAATATAACATATTTAAATGAAAGCTGGAGAGGGGGGGAGGGAGTCTTTACTGAGAGGTTCTCATAATATTCTACCTCATGCTTCACAACACCCCAAATCTGGGTGCATTACACAACCACATTGTGTTTGACATTGTTTACCTGGAATTTAACAAGTCTGTAAGCAACCTTCTGCATGGACAGAGGCCTGAAAGTGGTAGTAGGTACTCGGGTCACAAACAATAGGCCTGTGATTAGTGGTGTCAGCGGAGCTCAGTGCTGAGATCCATTGTTTGTAAAAGAAACACAGAAGCACAGAAAACCTATTGCACACTGCAGGCCTTTCGGCCCACAACCCTGTGCCAAACATACCCTTCACTGATAAATTACCTAGACTTACCCTTAGTCTTCTTTAAACTGGATCAGCAAAATTTTCCACTGACTACGGAATTGTGGGGGTAAGGGGAAATGGACAGTGCAGAAGACTATTAATGCTTGCAGTGTTAAATGGACCAAATGAGAAAATGGACTGAAAGTGGACAGACTGAATTAATTGCCGCTGAGGGTGGGATATTGCAATTTTGGGAGGGAAACACACAATGCAACAGTGAATGTTTGCTGTACCTGGAAATACAGATCAATATTTCCTTGAAATCAGCGTCACGGGTTGATGTACAGCTGTAAGGAGAGCCTGAGTACATGGGCCTTTATAAATCAGGGCATTGAATGCAGGAGTTGGTAGGTCTGTTGAAATTATAGAAAAATATGTTAGTGAAGTTCATTTCAAAGTAATGAGTACTGATAGAGAAGATATCAATAAACTTGAAGGAATGCAGACAAGATTTACAAGAGTGTTGTCGGTACTTCAGGATCGGAGCTACAGAGACGGTTTGACTGCATTAGGAATTTATTCACTGATGTGCTTAGTGTGAAGTATAACATATTTAAGAGCAATCTGAGAAGTAATTTCACTCAGAGGTTCCTGTGAGTGGAACGTGCTACCGACAGAAGTCCTAGATGCACGTCCAATAGAGAAATATAGGGAAAGTTTGGACAGCTGGATGAGATAAGAGATCATGGATCATGAGGTATGGAGGACGATGGTCTGGATGCAGAGAAATGGGACTATGCTGTCATGGACTTGACGGGTGGTAGTTCTTTTTTCTGTGCTGTGGTACTCCATCACTCTCTGACCAGCACCCCCATACCATAAATGTCCATGTTCATTTGCCTTCCCTACTACTGGTGTCCCTTCCTGCAATCTAAGGTAAACACTCTGTGGTGGGCCAGTGTGATTACATGCTTGCATCTCTGTACAAATATCTTCCCATTTTTCATAATATTTTCTCTAAATTCCTTAACCATTGTCGACCCTGCACACGAAACACACCCATTACTCCAGTACTGAAGCATTGCCAACCTGACCAGGGGTTTATGTTGTATCGACTCCTGCTAATGTGTGCTCTCCACCACTGACGATATACACATCCAATCGAACATTCTGATCCATTATAAACCTGACAAATCTAATTCTGTGACTATTTTCTCTCCAAAACCTGTGTTAATTCCGGCTCATTTGATTATCACAGAACCCGTGGTTGTTAGAGGAAGCTCACTGACTGAGAACAAAAGGCTCTTCACTACAGAGCCTCAGGATAAATGGTGTTTATTTGCATTGGATTATTTTTACACGAACGTTCCGCCATTCAGCTCCAGGTTCACTGATTCGATAAGCTGATACGCAAAGTAGTCAGTGTCGTGTCGCTTCATCTTACACCGTTTACAGCAGAGAGTCAAAAGGTGGTAGGTGGCCCTATTTCCTTCCAGGTCGCACTCCATCACCTGACTGGGAGTCACAAGTGAGCACACATCCACGTATCTGGTCTAACCAGTAAAAAAGAAGAGAGAGAGAGAGAGAGAGAGAGAGAGAGAGAGAGAGAGAGAGAGAGAGAGAGAGAGAGAGAGAGAGAGAGAGAGAGAGAGAGAGAGAGAGAGAGAGAGAGAGAGAGAGAGAGAGAGAGAGGGAGAATGGGCATGGGAGGTACAGAGAGACAAAGGGTCTGCAAGTAAGATGGATGGAACTCCTCATTTACCTGTGAGGTTTCAGGAAGTGATTTCACACCTCTGTCCAGGGACTCAGTCATTGAAATCTCATGTATGTGTGGTCCCAGTAGACCCGCTGGAAACATAGAAACATAGAAAATAGGTGCAGGAGTAGGCCATTCGGCCCTTCGAGCCTGCACCGCCATTCAGTATGATCATGGCTGATCATCCAACACAGAACCCTGTAACTGCTTTCTCTCCATACCACCTGATCCTTTTAGCCACAAGGGCCATATCTAACATATCTTGGTGATCTCTGTGAGTGAGATCTCATCTCCTTCTGTGAGGTCATGAGGGACATCGTACTGTCTATGGATTCTCACTGAGCGGGAAGATAAAATTGTTAAAAGGAATCTGATGATGGGGGGGGGGGCGATTCACTCAGAGGTTCTTGTGAGTGCAACAAGCTTTCAACAGAAGTCGTAAGTGCGTGTAGAGTGACATTTAGGAAAAATTTGGACTGGATAAAGGAAGATTTGACTAGGTACAAACAAACCTTGCATATATCATAATACCTTCTCTAAATTTATTCACCATTATAGACCCTGCACACGGTCCACTCCCATTACTCCACATACTGAAACACTACCGATGTGGGGCCGTTTATCTTGTGTCTACTCCCCCCCCACTGTCTTTGTGGTCGCAGTGAGTGATATGACACCTACATTTGTTGGGTCTCCCTGAATGATATCTCATGTTGTTTGTTTTTCTGTGGGGTAGCAGTCGTGGAAATCTCAGCTCCGTCCATAGTCTCAGTGATTGAAAGCTGGAGATGTTGCCTCTTGTTCATGGCATCTCAGTGATTGGTCTTACCTCTGTCTGTTTGGTCTCATTGATGGAGATCTCACGCGGTCTGTGTGGTTCTACTGAAAGAGAAAAGGAGATCTCACCACTGTCCGTGGGCTCCCAGTAAAATAGGTCCCACCTCTGTCCTTGGGGTCTCAATGAAGGTGCAAAGGAGATCCTACCATTGTCTATAGGGATTCAACGAGGAAATTTTCATCTATATCCATGGGTCTCAGTGAAGTAAAACAAATATATGCTTCCCCCTCTGTCGGCGTGATTGCAGTGAGAGACGAATGCATCTGTCAAACTACAGGTGGGTATACCTTTCCATCCTCACTCCCCAGACCCATGACCACATTGTCCTCAGCCCTAGCGTGTTATTTCTGCGTTAATTCCTACTTTTCATTTCCAGAATGTCACTGGCTGAGCTGACGGTTCTGCTGCTGATCCTGGGTTATGTAGGTGAGTCGAGACTTGTCGGGACAATCTGTGTGCAGTTTACAATCAGATGAAGTAGATGTTATTTATTGTTTCTGTAGATGGGCGGAGGCGGTCTGAGTTTAATGGGGGAAAGTATTGAAGGGAACAGGGGAGCACTATGAATCCAATTTGACTGCGGGATACATGGCATTAGAGCCGCTGATCAGAAACATCCAGATACCCGGTTTGGTACAACAATCGGGAGTGGTTGGAGATCGGGGGCAGAGATACTTCAGCAGAGATTTTCAGGCTTGACGTCTGAGGAGAAGGAACGGCTGGAAATGCAGTGATTACCTTCCGAGAGCACGGGGTTGGAGGGAGTGTAAGAGTTGCAGGTGGTTACCCTTGGAGGATGTATTGAGTATGTTGGGATGTGAAAGCAAAGTTGGGTTTTATGCGACTTTAGGAACAACCGCGGTGTTTGTGGAGAGGTGTGGCAGGTGTGGGAGGCGGCTGAGATTTCCGTGAGAGATGGGATGATCTCGGGGCGGAGTAGGGTGATGTTACAAAAGCGAGCGTCGCCGTGGGGCAAAGACGTGACAGGAGCCAGTCAGTGACTGTAACAGACCTAGCGAGCGCTCGGCCAGGCGAATGGATAAACCTGGGGAACTGAGGCTTCAGTGCTGCTCGGCACAGTTTAAAGTAGGACCAAAGGCAGTTCTAGTGACCCAGTTCAAATCTGACCTCATGGCGCTTATATGGTCCCCCTGCGACTATGTGGCCTCCCACAGTTTGCCTGGTTTTCCTCTCATGCCAAAAACGGTCGGGTTTTGTTCAGGGAATCTGGCACAAAATGATGGAGGGACTCAGCAAATGGACTAACATTTGACATGAGACTCAGAAAGTTTACAAGGTTTAAAATATTTCAAAGGTACATTTAATAAATACTATATACTTCTTGAACTGCATTCTCTTCGCAAACAGAGAAGTGCCCCAAAGAATGAATGACAGTTAAGAGTGGGAACACCAAACTACCACCAACCCCCAGCTCCCCCACTTCCCGCGCAGAACCGGCGGCAAGCAATGATCCGCTCTGCGCCCACCAGCAGAAAAAAACATCGGCAATTGCCACTGAGTCGTCAAGCGTGCAGCAAAAGCAACAGCAAAAACAAGACTTGCATAAACCAAAGATCGCGCGTTCACCCGGTATTCGACATGACACAGGTTCTCTCTCTGCCAAATAAGGGAGAAAGAGATGTTGCCGTTTTAGAGCGAGAGGAGACACAAGAACTCAGGACTCCGGGCACACAGCTGAAGATGCTCCAGTTCTCACGACATGACCGTCCGAAACACCGACTTCGATTCGCCGGCCTCCA
This sequence comes from Hypanus sabinus, assembly GCF_030144855.1. Classification (NCBI taxonomy): domain Eukaryota; kingdom Metazoa; phylum Chordata; class Chondrichthyes; order Myliobatiformes; family Dasyatidae; genus Hypanus; species Hypanus sabinus. Next base: position 12,079 of record NW_026781728.1, on the reverse strand, counting down.
AAGTCCCGAAATCCTAGTCCGACAGAGCCCCGAGATTCTAGTCCACCAAAGGCGAGACGAACTCTTCGGGCCAGCCCTTTTCATGTCGGATAAAGGCCAGTCGTAACACCCCGACAGCCAGTCCCATTCCCGGAAAGAACCGACGTCAGAGTGTGACTCCAGGTCAGGATCTTTAAAAAAACCCTGAAAGGGAAAAAGTAGAGATGATACAGATGAAAACAGAGCAGTTTCCGAATATGCAAACAAAGGAGTAGCCGTTTAGCGCCATCTTGACTGACCTCCGCTCTCTGAGAAGGGAAGGCAAAGGTATGGCAGTGCGGTGTTTCACGGGGCTCGATAGTCAGGGGGACAGGTAGCAGATTCTGTGGGTGTAAATAAGACACCAGGCTGTTGTATTGCGAGGGTCCATAGTGCATCAGAGCGGGTGCATGATACTCCGAAGGGTGAGGGTTAGGAGCAAGAAGTACTGGCACACATTGGCACCCATGACATAGGAAAAAAAACGGCAAGAGTTCCAACACAGTGGGTATATATATTTAGCACAGAGGTTGAAGGGAAGGACCTCGAGGATAGTAATCTCCTTTTTTCTCAGAGTGCCACAGGCCAGGACAATTAGCAATGGTATGACCGCCCGGATGAATGAACGGCTGAGAACATGGTGCAGGGGACCAGGTTTCCTGTTCTAGGATCATTGTAAACTTTTCAGGGGAAGGGATGGCCTGCACAAGAAGGACGGATTGCTCCTCAGCTGGAATGGGAACAGTATCCTGGTCGGGAAGCTATCTGTGACTTTCAAACAGATCTGTAGGGGGCCTGGATCCGGATGTCCAGGTCGGGTAAGGAAAGGATCGGACCAGAAGGTACCTATCAGGGAATGTAATGAAAAGCAAATTCAAAATGTCAGGTATGATTGGTCGGATAATTTGAAGTGTGCATATTTTATGATCGGACAAGGTCATAGACAATAGACAGTTGACAATCGGTGCAGGAGTAGGTGATTCGGCCCTTCTTGCCAGCACCGCCTTTCGCTGTGATCAATGTTGGCCATCCAGAATCAGGACACCGTTCCGGCCTTCTCCCCATATCCCTTGACCCCGCTATCTATAAGAGCTCTATCTAACTCTCTCTTGAAAGCATCCAGAGCCTAAGCCTTCTGGGGCAGAGCATTCCACATATCCACCACCCTCTGGGTGAAAATGTTTTACGGCATCACTGTTCTAAATGGTGCTCTAATTAACGTAGATTGTAGATCAGTACCTGAACAGAGAGCGTAAAGGAGGTGGTGTTGAAGGGGCTGGAGAGGGGTTTGAAGGGGAAGGCACGGTTGCACTACGTATCAGGGACAGTATCACCACTGCACCCTGGTGAGACATAAGGGAGGGATCATACTGAGTTGATTTGTGTAGAAGTCAGGAATAGGAACGGTACAATCACACTGAATGGATTGTAGTATAGACCCCCTGATCGCCATCAGGATATTGCGGAATGGATATTCAGCTAGATTATGGAAATGTTTAAAAATAATAGGGATGTGGACGTGGGGCTTTTCAAATCCCCTAATATATGTGGGTCATTCTTAGTGCAGTGGAAATTAGATGGAGCAGAATTTGAGAAGTCTGTGTATGAGGGTCTGTTAAATCATGGTCCATCGAGAAGAGGGGCTAAAAGACAGCTGCTGTAGGGTAATGAGCCTGGTCAATTGACTGACCTTTCAGTGCGTGAACAGTTACGGAACAGTGACCACAAATCCTTAACTTTCAGGATAGCTTTAGGCAAGAGGAGGCATGCTCCTTATGGGAGCGTTTTAAATGCAAGTAGAACAGAATAGGAGGTGCTAAGGCACGACTACGATGAATTCATTGGGAACACCTTTTTTATCTGACAAATCCATATCAGACACGTAAAGGGTGTTCAATGAATAGTTGCACAGAGTACAGGATAGATATCTACTTGTTAGAAGGAAGGACAGGGATGGTAAGATAAGTGAACCTGGGATAGCTGGAAGATGCTGCCTGGCATGATGGGAGAGGCGAACATATGAGGGACGTTTGAATGGGCACATGGATGTGAGGAAGGTGGAGGGATGTTGACATGGTGCAAGTAGGGGCAATCGGCCTTCGGGTGTTTCAGATTTGTTTCTCGCTGGTTTGGATCAACATTGTGGGCCGAATGGCCTGTTTCTGCGCTGTTCTCCTCAATGTTGCATGTTCTATTCGGTTCCATCCCTCACGTTAGATCCGTACCCCCCCCCCCACTCTCTCTGTGAGGAGTTTACGAGTTCCCACTGTGACCGTGTGCCGCTTATTCGGATCCATTCACCTCAATGACAGGAGTCAGAGGAAACAAGCTGTGGAAGTGTATGGAGTTGAAGCGGTGGGGTGTGGGACTGGTCCCCTGAAAGTGTCATTGTCCTGACGGGTTTCAGGCCATCTTTGTTGTTACAAGTGGGAGGGCAATGATTCTGAGCTAAGGGATCAACACGTACAAACAAGCTGGAGGAACTCAGCAAGTGGAGCAGCATCTGTGGAAACGAGCTGTCAATGTTTTGGGCCGAGTCCTTTCGTCAGGACTGAAGAAGGAGGGGATTTGGAGCCCTATAAAGAGGTGCGGGGGTGGGGTGGGTGGGAAGGAGAAGGCGGGTAGGTGCCAGGTGAAAAAACAATCAGAGGAAAGATCAAGGGTTGGGAAGGGGAAGCAGGGAGGGATTAAGCAGGAAAGGTGAAGAAGGAATGTAAGGGGAAAGCACTATGTGTAGTATGGTTTATAGGACCCCTACCCACCCCTTCAGTCCTGATGAAAGATCTCGGCCCGCAACGTTGACTGCTCCTTTCCACAGAAGCTTCCCGAGCTGCTGAGTACCTCCAGCTTGTTTCTACGTGTTGATCTGACCACAGCAACTGCAGTGTACTTTGTGTTTACGGAGTTAAGGGATGTCGTTATTGGTCAGAGAGTAAAGGGGACCTGAGCTGAATTTCAGATTAACACTAATATTATTCTATCCCTTAGCTGCTAGCTGCACACTCGATGATCCGTGTGTAAACTACACCGTCCTGGATCAGCCGTGGAGGAGCACAAATTGCTTCCAAACTGATTGCACCAACGGACAATGGATGGGTGATGGAAATCTTACAGAGGGATGGTACAGATTTCACAGGTACTGTGAGGTGATGATCACTGAGAAACTGCACACTGAAGGGAAATGCAAACAAAGGAAAAACGTGCGTGTGAATGGGGAATGCAGAGAGACCGGCATTATCAGTGACGACAATGCGTTGGGGAGTAAATACATGAGGAGGGTAGATCCCAACCTCTTGGGCTCAGAAATACGGGGCGTGTACAATTGAGAGGGAGTTCAGCGGATTGGTGGGTCATTGACCAGAAACGGGGAAAGGACAGGGTGAATCCATTTTCCCATCTCTCTGTCTGAGTGCCTGAGACGTGCTATTTGAAACTGGATCGTAGGCCCCAGCGCTACGCTGCGTTTGGAGAACTGACTGGCAGATAACAGAGATGGGGGTGGGAAAAGTGTCTGAGGACACAAGCTGACTCATGGAACAGACCAGAGATAAGAATGGGTCATGAAGAATTATATCTCTAAGAGCAGAGGACGATTGAAGCATCGAGGTGAAAGCGGAGGGAGTCAGTGAAGGCTCCCAATGGAGACGGTCAGAGGCCGGATTAGTATGTTCGTGGCTGAGCCGGTGGACTTTGGCCGCAGGTTGGCGACATTCGGACCCGGTTCTGTGATCTCTGATTACGAAAGGACTGCGTTTGTGCTACTGCACTCTTTGTATGCACATAAAAAGACGTTTCCTATATTCTAAGATATAAGCGATTATTGGACTGTACTTTATATCGATTTCCTTCAGTATTACGGCGTGTTCCTTGTAGACGATTGGTGGGTTGGTGATCTGCTTATTTCGTTAGGGGATGGGTGCTAGTGTCGCTGTTCTTTTCTGCGAATCATTTGTCAGTGAATGTTACATTAGCAGTTTGTTTGTTTGTTTGTTTGTTTGATGTTTGTTTTTTAAGCTCTCCGGGAGGTTGGCAGCGCGTGGTCTGCGAGCTTTGCTTCTTTAATTTTTCGGGCCGGAGTGAAGTTGATGATTTTTTTTCATGGAATTTCTGTATTTAATTGATATCTGTAATAGACACATATCAGAGTTGCATTGCAGATGCACACTATGTCATAGAACCAACTGCTAAAATTTTGAGCAAACTCCCTCAGATCAGGGTCTGACTCTCTGATTACTGTTTCAGTTCAGGAGGATGGACGATGCCCGAGACAGTCTTTCCAGAGGATCGCTGCTCCGGGGTGATCCCGGGCTGGTTATACGGTAAGATTAGGGGTAGAATCATCTATGGGGGTTGGTTGATTTTGCGGAAGCTCAGTCCGAACACTTGGATAACTTCAAACACAGACACTGAACCCAAACTCCCTGAGAGGTATAGGCACAGTCCCTCGGACTACCCTCCTGCCCATGAGCCGTTGCTGCTGTGGGCAGGGTGGGGTGGGGAGAGGTAGTTGAGCGGGTCTGCTTTTTCACTGGGTCCCGTATCACACACCCTGGCGTACTGTGGGGCCGGGACATTTCACAATGTTTATAAACGTTATTCCAGGTAGCCATCCCAACGTGACAGAAGGGGTGGTGACCAGGACCGTCTGTTTCACTTGGAATGAAGACAGCTGTTACTGGAGCCGGGAGATCCAGTTGAAAAACTGCTCCGATTACTTTGTGTATCATCTGAAGCCGACACCCTGTTCTAGAGCTGTGTACTGTACAGGTCGGTCACTGTTCCTCTGTGGCAATGGAATATGTGTGTTCTGGGAAATTTCTGGGACATCCCGTGTGACCATCATGAACACTGAGCTGACTTTTCCAAACAGCTGCTGTACGGTGATAAAACTATGGTCCGGTTGGATGGTGGGATCGACAAAGAAGTGAGGAAGTGGCCTAGACGTAGGGGAAGACGGAGTGGAGGGACATCTAGTGCAAGACCGAGAGGTGAGGGGAGTAGAGTGAGAAAGATAATTGAGGGTCACTGAGAACGACGAGCAGGGAGGGAGGGAGCGTGGATCATTGAGAGGGGAGGAAGGAGGAGGGGAGGCGGAGGTGGATAGAGCATGAGGGAAAAAATAGATTGGCAGAAAGAGGGAAGTGGGGAGAGAGTGGGGAGAGTCAAAGAGAGACAAAGTGTATGTAGAGACTGAGGTGAGACGGCGGTATGAACAGATTGAGGAGAGAATGTGGGAGACCAGTGAGGGCTAGAATTGAGATTGGGAAGACTGACCGCAGGAAGGGGCAGAAGAATAACCAATAAAGTGGAGGAGAATGGGATGAATCTAAGGAAGATTTTCGTGCGATAAGAGAACAGAAATGTGTGACAGTGGAAAAGGAGGTACGGAGAGTTCATGGAAATGGAAGGAGAATGTGAATAGAGCAAAACGGAGATTGGAGTAAGAAAATGGTTGGATGTGGTGTGACATGCGACAGGGGAGGAAATGAGAGATTATGCCAAGGCTTATGGACTATGTTCCAGGAGAGTGTTGGCGTTGGTTTCACCACAGACCTAGTTGCCAACTTCCTGAAGCCCAGACCTATTCTGATTACCTATTCCAGTGTTTCAACTCTCCCATGTCCCTGTTCCTTCCTTACAGACCTGGAAGTTTCCACATGGAACAGCCGGAATTATCACGGACTGGAGGTTCCACCCATGAACCGACCTCTGACCCAACAAAAGATTCTGTTTCTCTCACACTCTCTCTCTCTCCCCTTTCCCCCTCTCTCTTACGCTCTCTCTCCAGACCTCTATCACTGGGTCTGTGTCTGTCTCAGCCTCTCTGTCCGTGATTGCCTCTGTGCGTCTCTGAGAATAGAGTCTGATGAATTTGTGAATTATTTGCGAATAAATCGGTCATGATAGCTATGTAGAGCTAATTCAAGTCAGATGGTCTGAAATTACCAGTAATTTACACTGGTCAGAAACAGATCATAACTTGTTTCTTATTTCCCTCCCACCCGCCAGCACATTTGTGTATCAGTCAACCAGCTTCCTGTGTGTCTGAAAGCTCCTTGTACTTCCACCCTGATCGGTTACAATGGGAAGAGAGCATGTCCTGGGTGATTGGTGTCCTTAATGATGGAGGCTTTTTATTGAGACATCACTCCTCGAAGATACCCTGGATGCCGAGGAGGCTAGTGTTGACTGAATTTATAACAAAGCAGCATAGTTTGAGCCTGTTCCAACCTCCCAAAAAAAGTGCAAGACAGGAATGCAGACAATTAGAATACTCCCCGGAACAGATCTATAGAATCTCTCCATCCTGGAACTGTTGTATCCGCCCTTTGCGCTCAGCTGCCCACGCCAGTCCTGTGTCCCTGTCAGGGAACCATGTGCTCTGCTGGAGTATTCGGTTCTACATCAGTGAGCCGTGTGCAATTCGGACTCCAGTGCTCTCTGCTGTATCCGCCCTCTGCGCTTTCTCTCACGCCCCCCGTCAGCTGCCCACGCCAGTCCTGTGGCCCTGTCAGGGAACCATGTGCTCTGCTGGATTATTCAGTTCAGCAGCAGTGAGCCGTGATCAATTCTGTCATCAGTGCTCTCTGTCTGGAGTTTCAAGTTCTTCATGCGAACGTGTGGGTTCTTAATTCCACCACACAAACATGTGCAGCTTAATTGGCTCCTATCAAATGTTTCAAACCTTGGATCAATGTCAGGAGAAATCAAAGGCCAGGTGTCCTTGTGGATGAACTGTGCGAATATATGGAAGAAAACGAGAGAGGCATGGGAGATGGGTATCATAGGACTGGACACCATACTCCGCACCTCCCTACCCCCCGAGGCTATCATCTCCTTAATGGTGTAAGGCCATTTCTGTTGAAACAAGTAGACGATGGGAGGGCGCTGAACCATGAGTTAAGGAATATTGTTATTAATAAACGGGAGATGATTGGTTCTCTGGGTTAATGTTATTGGAGGTTCAGATGTGGATGGTCGTTGACATGAGCCGAAATTCAAATTCACAGTGAACCTTGTTCTATCCCTCAGCTGCTGGCACCGCACGCTTTGACCCGTGTGTAACTCACACCGTCCTGGATCAGCCCTGGAGGAGCACAGATTGTTCCCACACTGAGTGCACCGGAGGACAATGGATGGGTGATGGAGAACTTGAAGTGGGCTGGTACAGATTTAACAGGTAACGTGAGGTAACAATCACAGAAGGGGATGTAAGTAGTGGGAGCAAGGTGTGGGTGAATTGGAAATGCATGCAAACAGGGATTATCAGTAATTACACTGCGATGGGGAGTAAATACCAGGAGAGGCGGTTCAAACTATCTTCAGCTTAGAAGCAAGTGGCAGGTACGACAGGGTGGGGATTCCCAGGTTTGGGGGGTTATTTACCAGAGTCGGGATACAGACAGGGTGAGACCAATTCCGCAATTCTTTCTATCTGAAAGACACCCACTCTGATCAGGGATTGACTTTCTGATTACTGTTTCAGTTCCGGGGGACGGATGATTTCCGAGACAGTCTTTCCAGAGGAGCGTTGTTCCGGATTGATCACGGGCTGGATGAACGGTAGGGTCAGGGTTTACATCTGTGGGGCTCAGTTATTTTTGACGACTGAGAGACCTTGTGCATTTTACAGTGTTGATTAACCGCATTCTAGGTCCCCATCCCAGTGTGGAAGAGGGGGAGGTCACCAGAACCGTCTGCTTCACCTGGAGAGAATTTACCTGTTATTGGCGAAGGGAAATCAAGGTGAAAAACTGCTGCCGTTACTTTGTGTATCAGCTGAAACCGACGCCCATCTCCAGCGCCGTGTACTGTACAGGTAGGTCACCGTTCCCCTGTCACACTGAATAAGGGTACTGTGGCGTAACTGAGGGCGTCCCAAGTGACCAACATGTACAACAAGGCTGAGTTTTCCAGACAGCTGCCTGGAGTGTGGACAAGCCATATCCTGGAATGTGAGATGGTGGGAATGAGGGGAGAGAGACTTAGGAAGAGGCCTTGGGGAGGTAGGGGGTTCCGAGGATCAGTCAGGTAGGGAGAGACTGAGGGACAAGAAGGTAGGGAGAGACCGAGGGACAGGCAGGCAGGGGGAGACCGAGGGACAGGCAGGTAATGAGAGACCGAGGAGAGCGGGAGATAGGGAGAAACCGAGGGACAAGCAGGTAGGGAGAGACCGAGGGCAGAGGGAGTTAGGGGGAGACCGAGGGTAGAGGGAGGTAGGGAGAGACCGCGGGAAAATCGGATAAGGAGAGACCGCGAGGAGAGAAAGTAGGGAGAGACGTGGGGGGGGGATGAGTATAAAAGAAAAGTAGAAGAGAAGGAGATAGGGAGGGAAAGGCCGAGGGGAGAAGGAATTAGGGAGAGTCCGACGGGAAATAGAACAGGTCAATGACGGAGGGGAGAGGGTGGTAAGGAGAGACAGAGCGGAGAAGGAGAAAAGGAGATACCGAGGGAGAGAGACGTGAAGAGTGCCTGAGGGGGTGGAAGAAAGGGAGGGACCAAGGCGAGGGGCCAGTAGGGGAGGCCGATAAGGTGGTGTGGTCGGGAGACACTGAGTGAGAGGTATGGAGAGAATGAGGTTACTGGGAGGCAGTGGGAAATAGAATAAACAACGGGGAGACGGCAAAGTCAGGGTTGGAAGAAGGGCAGATATATCGGGGAAAGGCGAAGAGCAGAGTAGCAGCCGCAGTGGATATGGACGTGCGGAGAGTGACGGGAAGGGATGGACAGTGAAGAAGGAAGCGGCTGGTGTGAAAAGTGAGAAGGGCGGAGATGAGCGATTAGATAATGTGGTGTGGACTGTTTTCCAGGATAGGGTAATATCGGAGTTGAAAATGAGAGGTATGATGTTGGTTTCATCACACACCGCGTGTCCCGTCCCCTGAATTCCTGTCCGATTATGATGACCTATTTCGGTATTGCCACACTTCCTTGTCTCTGTTCGTTCATTACAGCCCCGGAGACGGCTACGACTGAAGAGGCAAAACTAACTGCGACTGAACCGTCAACTGCCCCAAATGAAGAGCCATCCTTAGGTACCAGGGCTTGTGTCTGTTACGGTCATTGGACATCTGTCACTCTGTGGCTCGCTCACTCTCTCATTCCCTCTTCCGTCCTCTCCGTTTGCTTTAGAGCAACAACCAGGTGAAATTTCTTCCGTTTGTGATGAATCAGTGACATTTTAAGTCAAATACCTGCTTATATTTACAGTGGAGGTTGATCGCTCCTTGATTAGGAGCAGAGCCGAAGATTACAGGGAAATTGCGGGAGAATGTCTTTGAGAGCGATAATAAGTCAGTCACAGCGCATTGTTTGTTCCATATTTAAACCAGCCCACTGCACACCACACTTGTGTGTCCTTCCAACTCGGGCCCTGAGCCCCTGCCTCCAAACATCTTCCCAGAATCAGAATCAGGGTCAATACCTTGTGAAATTAGCCGTCATGTGACAGCGGTACTCAGTGATACAGAATCCAAACATCCTCCCAGAATCAGAATCAGGGTCAATACCTTGTGAAATTAGCCGTCATGTGACAGCGGTACTCAGTGATACAGCATCCAAACATCCTCCCAGAATCAGAATCAGGGTCAATACCTTGTGAAATTAGCCGTCATGTGACAGCGGTACTCAGTGATACAGCATCCAAACATCCTCCCAGAATCAGAATCAGGGTCAGTACCTTGTGAAATTAGCCGTCATGTGACAGCGGTACTCAGTGAGACAGCATCCAAACATCCTCCCAGAATCAGAATCAGGGTCAATACCTTGTGAAATTAGCCGTCATGAGACAGCGGTACTCAGTGATACAGCCTCCAAACATCCTCCCAGAATCAGAATCAGGGTCAATACCTTGTGAAATTAGCCGTCATGTGACAGCGGTACTCAGTGATACAGCATCCAAACATCCTCCCAGAATCAGAATCAGGGTCAATACCTTGTGAAATTGGCCGTCATGTGACAGCGGTACTCAGTGATACAGCATCCAAACATCCTCCCAGAATCAGAATCAGGGTCAATACCTTGTGAAATTAGTCGTCATGTGACAGCGGTACTCAGTGATACAGCATCCAAACATCCTCCCAGAATCAGAATCAGGGTCAATACCTTGTGAAATTAGCCGTCATGTGACAGCGGTACTCAGTGATACAGCATCCAAACATCCTCCCAGAATCAGAATCAGGGTCAATACCTTGTGAAATTAGCCGTCATGTGACAGCGGTACTCAGTGATACAGCATCCAAACATCCTCCCAGAATCAGAATCAGGGTCAATACCTTGTGAAATTAGCCGTCATGTGACAGCGGTACTCAGTGATACAGCATCCAAACATCCTCCCAGAATCAGAATCAGGGTCAATACCTTGTGAAATTAGCCGTCATGTGACAGCGGTACTCAGTGATACAGCATCCAAACATCCTCCCAGAATCAGAATCAGGGTCAATACCTTGTGAAATTAGCCGTCATGTGACAGCGGTACTCAGTGATACAGCATCCAAACATCTTCCCAGAATCAGAATCAGGGCCAATACCTTGTGAAATTAGCCGTCATGTGACAGCGGTACTCAGTGATACAGCCTCCAAACATCCTCCCAGAATCAGAATCAGGGTCAATACCTTGTGAAATTAGCCGTCATGTGACAGCGGTACTCAGTGATACAGCATCCAAACATCCTCCCAGAATCAGAATCAGGGTCAATACCTTGTGAAATTAGCCGTCATGTGACAGCGGTACTCAGTGATACAGCATCCAAAACATCTTCCCAGAATCAGAATCAGGGTCAATACCTTGTGAAATTAGCCGTCATGTGACAGCGGTACTCAGTGATACAGCATCCAAACATCCTCCCAGAATCAGAATCAGGGTCAATACCTTGTGAAATTAGCCGTCATGTGACAGCGGTACTCAGTGATACAGCATCCAAACATCCTCCCAGAATCAGAATCAGGGTCAATACCTTGTGAAATTAGCCGTCATGTGACAGCGGTACTCAGTGATACAGCATCCAAACATCCTCCCAGAATCAGAATCAGGGTCAATACCTTGTGAAATTAGCCGTCATGTGACAGCGGTACTCAGTGATACAGCATCCAAACATCCTCCCAGAATCAGAATCAGGGTCAATACCTTGTGAAATTAGCCGTCATGTGACAGCGGTACTCAGTGATACAGCATCCAAACATCCTCCCAGAATCAGAATCAGGGTCAATACCTTGTGAAATTAGCCGTCATGTGACAGCGGTACTCAGTGATACAGCATCCAAACATCCTCCCAGAATCAGAATCAGGGTCAATACCTTGTGAAATTAGCCGTCATGTGACAGCGGTACTCAGTGATACAGCATCCAAACATCCTCCCAGAATCAGAATCAGGGTCAATACCTTGTGAAATTAGCCGTCATGTGACAGCGGTACTCAGTGATACAGCATCCAAACATCCTCCCAGAATCAGAATCAGGGTCAATACCTTGTGAAATTAGCCGTCATGTGACAGCGGTACTCAGTGATACAGCATCCAAACATCCTCCCAGAATCAGAATCAGGGTCAATACCTTGTGAAATTAGCCGTCATGTGACAGCGGTACTCAGTGATACAGCATCCAAACATCCTCCCAGAATCAGAATCAGGGTCAATACCTTGTGAAATTAGCCGTCATGTGACAGCGGTACTCAGTGATACAGCATCCAAACATCCTCCCAGAATCAGAATCAGGGTCAATACCTTGTGAAATTAGCCGTCATGTGACAGCGGTACTCAGTGATACAGGCATCCAAACATCTCCCAGAATCAGAATCAGGGTCAATACCTTGTGAAATTAGCCGTCATGTGACAGCGGTACTCAGTGATACAGCATCCAAACATCCTCCCAGAATCAGAATCAGGGTCAATACCTTGTGAAATTAGCCGTCATGTGACAGCGGTACTCAGTGATACAGCATCCAAACATCTTCCCAGAATCAGAATCAGGGTCAATACCTTGTGAAATTAGCCGTCATGTGACAGCGGTACTCAGTGATACAGCATCCAAACATCCTCCCAGAATCAGAATCAGGGTCAATACT